>NC_043714.1:52987864-53029959 GCF_006229205.1 Suricata suricatta
TGCTGGGGATTTACCCAAGAGAGACAGAAATGCTGATGCATAGGAGCACATGTACCCCAATGTTCATAGCAGCAATGTCAACAATAGCCAAAACATGGAAGGAGCCTAAATGTCCATCACCTGACAAATGGATCAAGAAGATGTGGTATATATTCACGATGGAGTACTACATGGCAATGAGAGGGAATGACATATGGCCTTTTGCAGGAAAGTGGATGGACCTTGAGGGTGTCATGCTGAGGGAAGTAAGCCAGGCAGAGAAGGACAGAAACCATATGTTTGCACTCATAGGTCTAGCAGGACAAAAGGAGAGACCTAATGGAGAACCAGGGGGAGTGGAGGAGGGAGCGAGAGTTGGGGAGAGAGAGGGATGCAAAACTTGAGAGACTATTGAATGCTGAGAATGAACTGAGGGTTGAGGGGGAAAGGGGAGGGGGGGAAAGAGGTGGTGGTGATGGTGGAGGGCACTTAAGGGGAAGAGCACTGGGTGTTGTATGGAAAACAATTTGACAATAAAATATTATGGAAAAAAATTAAAATGACAAATTTCAAGCTACTAAGAAGGAACTGACAGATGCCCTTTGGCCACACCCACAGGTACCTCAGCCCTCTGCATTTGCTTTTCGTTGTTTCTAGTCTGTAAGGATTTGTCTTCAACTCCTTTTAGCTTAATCATGCATTTTACAATGTGGGAATTATGTTTTCTTTATTTTTTCTTTTACTTTTTGGTGTTCTCCCTACATTAAGCTTATAATTTTGTTTAAGGAAATCAATAATTTTAATTAATCTGCCTAAAAAGTTTATTATTTCCAAAAGTCAAATATGTGTTATCATTTTTTATACCTAATATGTTGAAAGAATATATTGTTTGGCACCATTCTGAGTTACTCTCTGTAGAACTAAAATTGTTCTATGTTTCTCAGGCAACATCCCACACTGAAATTGATTAGACCTATCCATTCATTCATTTATTTACTTACATCTACTTGACATTACCACAAACTTCTAATTTTATAGACTAATTAATGCATAGCTCTAATCAATCTGATTATGCACTTCCAATGAGCAAATGAGGATATTTATCATTGTTACTTTTAATGAATGAGATTTATTTTTTATCTGTTGTAAATGTAAACATGCCTCTTGATAAGAAACAATTTTCTAAGAAGACACCTCTGTATTAAATTTTAATAAAAATGATTGTATCACCGAATAGATTTTTTTTCTCCAATACTTGTGTGTCTCAATAACACATAATAACTTTTTACAAAATGAATCTATTTTTCTTTGTGTTTCATTGATGGTATGGGTCTTAAAATTTAAAGTTTGGTGACATTCATTTTGTCTTGTCATAATATAAAACTGTAATATTAAATGCTGACCTAATAAAATATGGATTTTTCCCCTTTTAAGAGACATTATGTCATTTGGAAATAACATATGTTTAACCATATATGGCGTAATTGGATCTAAATGATATTGCTTCCATTCCAGAGTCTATACACACTTTAAATGACTCAATAACACATGTAAAATGCAGAGTGAGAATAAAAATGTAATTAAACCATGAAGTATAGTTAAGCTGAGGTTAAAATATTACTTTTATTTATATCTGTGGAATACTGATTAGTTCAGCCTTCTCTTTTTCAAATACTGCTTTTGTCCATCATCGTTATAAAGCATCACTATCAGCATCACTTATAAGGAAAACTGAATAATGACTTAATCAGAATTTTAATAATATAAATCATATTTTCTGTAAAACATGAGATTCGGCATGCTTATTTAGAACTTGCTATAAAAAGAAGTGGGATACTCTTTTCTCTTCCACAGGGTATCTCATATTTCTGATAGATTATTATTCTTTAAGCTCGACAAGAAGAAAGAAGTATGTTCCTAATAAATTTTGGGGTCAGTGATATAAAATACTACAGACTGTCCATCAATATATTTGTCAATAATGTTTCACTTTATATGTTTGTAACAAAGCAAGATTTTGCCCAAACTATGGCCAGTCCATCCATATACCTTCTGCTGTGAAGGGGAAGGAAATTTTCTATCAATTTTTAAGTACAAAATTTGGAATTAAGTAGATACCTGGGAGGGAACTGGAGTGAGATTTATGATCCCTTTCCTATAGTTATTTAGACGCTTATTATAATGACCAGAATGATCATGATTGAGATCAGTGAGCAAGATTAAAAGAACTTTAAATCTACTGAGCTTATTATTGGGTTGTAAATAGTTGTGTGTCTATACTCTTTGGGGTTCAACATGTGACTGAATCAGAAAACAGCTTCATTTGGTCTATCACATGGACTTGTTATCCATATAGTAGCATTGTTTATGAGTGATCTTTATGAAATATAACAGCCACCTATATGGCTCATGGCAGTAAATATATGTATTTATATTTTTAATTTTTTAAATATTTATAAATTTGTTTTATTTATACTTATGTTATATATACTCATATTAGCATATATATGTTATATTTTCTGTGTATGTATACTACAGTATATATTTACATAAAAGTATATGCAATTCATTTTAAATACTGTATTACCTTTTGCCTTTTCATATTATTTATAATGGTATAGTAATGTAATTTTATTTTTTCAAAATTTTATTAAATTCTAGTTATCAAATAGTGTAATATAGGTTTCAGAAGTAGAACTTAATAATTCATCACTTACATATAACATCCAGTGCTCAACCCAACAAATGCCCTCCTTAATACCCATCACCCATTTAGCCCATACCACAATCACCTCCTTTCCAGCAACCCTCAGTTTGTTCTTTATAGTTAAGTCTGTTAGTTTACTTCTCTCTTTTCCTCCCTCCCCTCCCCTATGTTCTTCTGTTTTGTTTCTTGAATTCCACATATGGGTGAAATCAGGGTATTTATCTTTGACTGACTTATTTCACTTAGCATAATACACCAGCTCCATCCATGTCATTGCAAACGGCAAGATTTTATTATTTTGATGACTAATATTCCATTGTGTGTGTGTGTGTGTGTGTGAAGTGGTAAATATATAATATATATAAGTAGTATATATTATAATTTTTAAATGGTACTTTAGTTATATATATTTAAAATATATAAAATGTATATTTAATTTTAAATGTGGGATTTAATATTATATATATACCATATATATGATATATATAGTATATATATGATATACATATGTCATAGCAACACTATCAACAATAGCCAAAGTATGGAAAGAGCCCAAATGCCCGTTGACTGACTATATATATATATATATGTGTGTGTGTGTGTGTGTGTGTGTGTGTGTGTGTGTGTGTGTGTGTGTGTATATTACCACTTCTTTATTCATTCATCAGTCAATGGACATTTGGGCTCTTCCCATACTTTGGGTATCATTGATAGCTTTGCTATAAACATTGGGGTACACATGCCCCAGCTTCAGAACGGTATTTTTGTATCCCTTGGTTAAATACCTAGTAATCCAGTTGGTGAGTCATAGAGTAGTTCTATTTTTGACTTTTTGAGGAAACTCCATGCTGTTTTCCAGAGTGCCTATATCTGTATAGTTGATTTCCAGAAATGAAACTATGGAGCTGGTGAATATGAAAGACAGTTTAACCCAATTTGCTTTTCCTTTCTGACATGTGTGCTTCTTATTTAATGTTTTTTTTTTCCAACTTATTTAGAAATGGACATATCAAATTCATTTTCTGATTTAAAACATAAATTCTGACAAAATTCCTTGATCTATTTTTACTACATAAAATATACAAGTTCTACATTGTGATATTTCAGATTTTTCTAACACATTTCAAATGAAAACAGTTTGGATTTTTGTTTCCAGGAAACACATATTGAATATGACTTGTTTAGCACTCAAATGAGTGACTCATGCATTATGGCACTATTTCTACATATAACTACAGAAATGTTCAGGTGATTTCTCAGAAGTAAAAAAACATGATAGACCTCCTCCTGCAGATTTCACAAAAATGTCTAACAAAGACATGGTCATTTTGTTGTTGGTGGTTTTCACAGAAAGAGAGAAAGTGAACACTTTTTATTCATATATATTGATGGAGATCATATGGACATTGTTTTAGTTTTGAATGGAGATCTTCATTTCCAGGTATGTGCATAGCTTAACACCCCATTTGTCTAGCTGTCCTGACTGGAATGCTCGTGTTGTGTGATTCATTCATCTGGGATCCTGATTCCAGACGCTAGGCCCATAGTTGTGTCTTCTTGACTACTCATATTTCCCTTCTATGCTTATCTCCCTTGTTTTAGGTGACTTCTCCGAACTTGACAACACACCTCATTTTCCAAAGTTTTTCTATCTAGTCAGCTCTCTAGTTGAGCATTATTGTCTATCCCATCCATCTAGGTGATTGACCCTAACATCATCAATCTTGGTAGAATTTGCTTTTTAAAAAAACTTATTTTATAGAATAGACACAGAACATTGACAGTTTGGATAATGAACAAAAAAGGATTATATATTTTATTATCTAGTAATTTCTAAATTTGTAGAGACATCACTGACCAGTGGAAAACTACCAGAGCAAGAATGATGAATCCCACATTCCAGTCTGATCACATTCCAGTCTCTCCACATTCTGAAAACTATGTAGCAAAACACACAAATAAATAAAAATACTGTGCAATATTAAGCAAGATAAGTAAACAAATGCTGTAGAATATTAAGCAAATAAAAATAAACAACCAAACAATAACAACAAAAACCCTGTATAACAGTAAGCAAGACAAATAAGCTTTCTAGGCTTAGACCTATAAAATGGTGAACACACACACACATTGATCCAGCTACATTCTAAGGTTTGTGTGATGATTAAATAAGAATAATGTCTTTTGTATTAGGTAAATGTTCTTTAAGCACTTTCCTAGACATCTAATGGATATAGGAAGAATTTAACTTTTTATCTCACTTTTGAGAAATAAGAAATCAAGACTCAAGGGGGTTGAATGATTTATATAAGATACTGAATCATAACTAGAGCTCAGGACTTCTGATTTCTACTTTATTTTGGAATTTATTGTGCAAAAAGTGGGAAATGTGACTGACTCCTTCACTGAGTACCACAAATATCACAATTAGGTTATGTTTGATAGCAACCATGATAATAGCTAAATTTTACAGTATTTAAAAATTTGCTTTAATACTATAAAAGGATTTTAAGTTCTCATTTCATTTACATATAGTTTTGTAAGACTAAAAGAAATACTGAGGGCTTTTAAAAAGTCGTTAGGGACAATACTTTAATTCATTCAGAGTTGTCCTCTATAAAAATATCTGAAGCACTGACATCATTCAGTAGGTCTTCTCCCAGGGATGGCAAACAGCCTTTTAAAAATCATCTTTTAAAGGTGACTACAATGATGAAAAGGTGCCATTTGCCCTGCCACATTAAAACCCTCAGTCATTTTCCTGTTCAGATGGCCAACACTGACCCAGATGCCAAGCTGTGAACCACAGTTCCCCACAGCAACAGCTGGTTGCTTGGCAGCCTCATTAAGTGTCTGCATGGCCCCTGTAATATTGTCTGTAGGTCTTGCACATCATTATGCTTCTGATAGCTGCTCCGGGCTCTTGTGTCCTTCTGCCTAACTTGTCCCCTTGACTGATATGTTTCCACAGATCTTGTTCATTTTACTAGTTTGTTTTTTGGCAATCATCATTTGGTTCTTCTTATAGACCTGAAAGGCCATCCATGGACAAAATAAAATCTATAATTACTTTCCATCTTCATTCATTGAGAGGTAACAGTGCTTATTTAAATCCCAACATGGAAAAGGTATTTTCCTACTACCACTTCTCAAACTGAAAGGAGTGTACTTTATATGATTTATATGTAGCAATAATTATCAAATCTATTCTTTCCTTGAGAAGGGAACTCATAATCCTTAACCACAGGACAAATGGTACTACCACATCAGATGGGATATCATCCCCTAGGAAGCCATTTATTCACTGAGCCAAAGAACTTTCTATGGTACTATATTCCAGTAGGAAGAAAATCAAAACAACACAAAACAACAAAAAACAAAAAACAATAAACAAAAACAAAAAACATGAGTCTGGGAACTAAGAGGTAGAAGTAAATGTGATCTCACAAATCTGAGCTCTGCAGAGTTTGATGTCCTGTTCTCCCAAGGAAGAGTATTCTCACCAAGAGACATAGCAAAGGTCTCACTAAACATAAAGTATAACTGTTGCTGGCAGAGTAATTGTTTATTGCATGTTGCATATGGATTGTGGACTGTACAGAGACTTTGGGGTCTTGTTTTATTCATTTAGTAGTGTTGACTCCTCATAGCAAACAGTAACATTCTCAGATCCTGTGGTGGTTTGGTTTTATGCTTTATTCAGGTGTGTTTGTGTGATGCTGGGTGTTTATTAAATCCATATAACTTATATGGACTTAAACATCAAGCTATATTTCACTTCACGTTCAACAGCTAAGATCTTTGTTCAGTTCTGTCAGCCCTCCATCAAGTCCATTCCTCCTGGGTGCCCCAGTGTTTCCCTGACACATGTACAACTCAGGGTTCAACCAGAGGCTTGAGAGAAGTTTAAACAAGGAGTTGGGGGTTTCCTCAGCTGGAAGTGCTTCCCAGGATTTCCTCTCTTAATTTCCGGCCTCAAATTCTGACATTTCAAGCCAAGGAACTATAGCTCTCTCTTTGAGTATTGGCTGACACATATCAGTCTCAGGAATGCCCTCTGCGCAAAGCCATACAGAGGTGAGTCTCATTTAGTATGCTTTCCTTCTTTCAAGGGTAAAATGTCCTTTAGTTTCTATCTTTTTTTGGAGACTCTGACATACCATTATATAGGTTTTCTGTTAAATATTGTATCTCAAATTCTTAACTGTTATTATTGGATGATACTATTCTCAAAGATTGAACTGAAATGCCAATTAATTATGTTTTTAATATTTTACGTCTCTTTTCTATAAGTTTGAATTCAGCTTGGATATAGGAGAGAACCCTTGTACTTTTTTAAAGATAAAATTAATTCAGGATACCCAAACAATCGAATATCTGAGGCCAAGGAGCAGAAAGTATGGTAAACCAGAATTTACCATGCCTAGACTAGAGATACAAATAGGAAGTAGTGTTACTAAAGCCAGGGTTGGGGTTATCCAGGAAAATCAGGGACTATATAGCGGCCCTTTGGACAAGACTTGGAACCATGAAGGACATTCACTCAGCTGCTTCCAAATATAGTTCTTGGGTCAGAGAGAAAGGAAGGAAATGCCCCAGCTCCCCTCTTTCTCTTGTTGTTAAGCTTCTGTTAGCAACCTCCCTTGACTGAATCCAGCAAGTTGTTGGATAAGAAAACCTGATAAGTGGAATACTCCCCTGAAATACTAAGCAGAATAAGCTATGGGCAACCAAAGAGATCTGAGGTCAAAAGACCAGAAGAGAAGTCATTCTTCATACTTTTTCTAAAATTATTTTTTAATTACTTAAGAACTTATAATTTGCATATTTAATTTATATGAGTTTGAAGTTATGAAATAGTTTTCTTTCTCCTAGATAATGCAAGTAATAAAGAACATTTTAACTTTGCATACACATTTATTTTAACTCAATTATGTGTCATTATATGATTACAATTGATCTTTTATGCAGTTTTTATTTATATGTATCACATATGTACAATTTTCTTTGTTATTCATTCCTTCTTGCATTTTTCAAACTCAATGGATGTAATCTGTCACAAGTGTGTTCTTTGGAATTTATTTAATGAGAGTCTGCATAGAGCAAATAATTTTGTTGTGAATCTATTTTTGTTTAACCTTAATTTTTGAAAACTTCTTTCAAAAAGAATAGGATTCTTTACTTTTGGTAATTGTCTTTCAGCACACTGGACATATCATTCCACTATCTGCGGGTTTCCATTGTTAATATTGAAAGATGTGTTGTCAGTCTACCTTTTGTGCCTTTACAAGCAATTGAATTTGAAAATATACCAGTAAATATGAATCACAAAGTATAAATAATATTTTGGGTTATACTGGGATCAAACTAAGAAAATTAAGCTAATAGGTTACTTTATTTCACACTATATAGAAAGGGAAGACTTCTGTAAAATAAGAGATTTTATAATTTGCACATCTTTTATTTGAAAGATAATCTGATACATATATTTCTCCCTACTGGACTTTTCAACTGCTATACTGGTCAAGTAAAATATGAACCAATAGGAAAGCTGTTGTTATCCACTAAAACTTGAGTATTTTTATACATTTTAATAGTTTCTTCATATATATTCAGAATGAGCACAATAATGCTTTGTTGAGAAAACAGCAATGCTATAGAGTAAACCTTTTATTTTCCTATACTTCTTTTAAAGATTGTCCCATTTTCATATCTACTTTAAGAAGTCATTTTACCCAAATAAGAAAGTGAGGAATACAGAACAATATCAGCTATAAATTTTTTAGGACTTGCTTCTAATCACCAGCTCATTTTCATTTTTATCAGGATGTTTTTCAGCAGAGTACAGCATAAAAAAGCTACTTTAATGTAAGTATCCTAAAATATACTGTTTTAAAAGAAAATAATATAGACAAAGGTTTTGAGGATATGTTGCTAAATTTTAGGATGTCCAGGGACATTAATCCAAAAATTATCTGTCAAGCAATTACAAAGGAACATTTTTATTCTTTAGTTCTACTAGTAGGTAGGATTGACACTTTCTTACCCAAATTAGAATTCTCTACCTAATTAGAATTGTAGGCATGAGATTATTTTTCATGTAAACTAAACAATATAAATATTTATAAATATGCACAGCATTCATGTATTATCAAGAATATTAACTAAAAATAGTTTATTCTCAAAATCTGATAAATATTTCTCCATTATTCTAGCCTGGTAACCACAGGTGAAAAAAACCAGGCATGGCTTGGCATAATGCAATAGAATTTTATGTGAAATTTATGATAGAATGTTTCAAACCAAAAAAAATCTATAAAATTACACAGCCAGTTACACTGGTTTTCTAGCTGATCAGCCATAAAAACACTACGAACAAGAGATATAAAATAAGTTTCATTCTGCCTTCTTATTCTGAAAGAATGATGCTTACAAGAGCTCCAGATAGTGGAGGAACATGGAGTAAAATAGCATGGAGCCGATTCTTCAATAAACTGTGGGTTAATTTTACATTTGTTATGAAAATTGGTAATGAGTCATTCAAATTTTTTGGTAATTCTTATAAACAAATGAAAATTTAATAATAGCTTGTATTTATCATGTACTTTGTTTTCTTCAATATTTTGAAACATTCATTAATCAATGCAAGCCAGGTATTTGAAACAATTTTGTTAATTCTTAATATTTAAACCATCATATAATTAATTTAAAGCTACTCTGGTAATTTATTCAGTTTACTAGAGATAAGTTTAGAGAAAAAAAGTTATATTACCACATTCTGGACAAAATGTTAGGCAAATTAGTGTCTGCTGGAATGCTTTTTGAAATGGGAAAGAAGGAGGAAGAGATGATAGCTGATAGATTTATAGATAGATGACAGACAGACAAACAGAAAGATAGATTGAAAGATCTTGGAGATCCTGGGTGGCTCAGTTGGTTAGGTGTCTGACTCTTGATTTTGGTTCAGGTCAGGATCTCATGGTTCATGAGATAGAGTCCTTCTTTGAGCTCTGTGCTGATAGGGGGAAGTCTGCTTAAGATTCTCATTCCCTCTCTCTCAAAAAAGAAAGTGACAATTCCTTTTACCTTTGGATATTGTCTGGTAATACATCTTGAAATCTTTGTAGCCAATTTGAACCAAGAGTTGTTCTAAAAATAAAATAAAAACTTCAGAGATAGTAAAGCAGGAAGATTTAAAGAATGTGGGTAGTTGATTGTCTTTGAGCCACTGAATTTACCAATCATGGAGTCATCATACCTTGGGAGTTTTTAATGTGAGATAATAAATTTTGTTATTGCTTAAGTCACTTTGAGTTTATTTTCTATTAGCTGCAAATGTATGCTAATTCACTCCCCTTACTGAAGAAATGAGGAGGCAATGAACCATACATAAGGAATAAGAAACTAAGATGCCCCCAGTTACTCAGGATATATCCAAGTTATAAACCTAAATATGCCTACACTTAAAGTCTAGCCTCATTTCATTACACAGTGGAAATTAGCTGACCTATGTCCATACCGGAGGTTATTTAGGTGTATCAAAAAATTCAACAACCCTCCCCCATATCATTGTATAAAGTTCAACTCCAAGAAAATAGACATACATCAAATAATGTGTTTCTCTAACTGTTTTAAAGCAGGGGACAACATTTATATCTTAATTTGTATGGAATAATTCTTAATGCAAACACAAGCAGAACACATTGAGTCTGGATTGACGTTCTGACTGCTGCAAAAGAGTAAAAATTTTCTTATGTAAACTTTTTGGTTTGCTGCAAGAATACACAATGTCTCAAATACCAAATAATGCTTGTATCATTAGCTTTAAATATTAAAACAAACAAATTTTTGGTTTTTAGTTTTTTGTCTTAGTAGACATTATTTGTAAAAAAAAATTAAAATACAAAATTCAGTTTGCTTTTAGAAATTCACAAATGTTTCAGTGAGGCATCTGTTATAAATTTTTAAGCCCGCTCCAAGGCAAAACAATCATCTTGTCACAGCATCCTTTCTATTATTCTTCATCACCCTTAAATAAGGCTTTTGTATATCTGGAGTTAGAGGCTTTTGCAGATAATCAGTGTGCTAAGGGTTGTTTTGGTTTGCTCTTTGTTTCTTTTAAACTGGTTGGAAGTAATATGTTATGCATGGTGATAAAATTATTTAACTGTTTCACCAAATAAACTGTTTTTATCATTTCTTTCCTACTATAATTTAAACAGTTGCCTTCTGTGCATTGCAATAATCTTTTATATTTAAATGTTACTAAACAAATTTTGAGATCAGGATTCAATTACTTTTTAATTATTTACTAGATCCCTCTACTAATTTTTACTTTGTTTTGCTAGTATTGTTTTTGTTGTTTCCCATCAGAAGTTTGTTATACAAAAATAAAATATTTATTATATTCCTTTAATAAAGAGAGTGGAAATTTGGGGGGGGGGAAGTGTTAGTAGGGAAACTAAAGAATTTGGCTTGTAAATAAAAAAAAATGGTTTTGAGTCTGCAGGGTGGGATCTTTGAGAACTGCCCTTCTCCCACTGATTAATATCAATAATCTTTGCATTTCATAGACTTTGGTCTTGGTCTCTTGTATTCTGCTAGCTGCCATTAGCTGGTAGTAACTTTCTCCTGAAAGAGGGTGGAGCTCATTTTTCTGGTTGCCTCTGGACATAACTGGAAATCAACAAAATATTTGGGCCACCTTCTCTTTCTAGATCTCTCCGCTCTTTGATGATGGCAAAGATGTCAAGGCCTCCTCAAGAAGTGAAAGATCAACAAATAGCACATTTTAAAATCTGTGAAAAACTGGTTCAGTGAACATTTCTAAACCATCAGAAGAATCTTTTCATTATCCGTGACTGGAGTTGGATGAATAGCAGCCTCCTGAGGCTATCTGCTCATCATTAGCACCTGTAAACATTACCTTAAAAGGGAAAGGGCTGGAGCGCCTGAGTGGCTCAGTCTGCTGAGCATCTGACATTGGTTCAGGTCATAATCTCACCATTTGTGGGATCAAAACCTGCATCTGGCTCTGTGCTGACCACTAGCTCAGAGCCTGGAGCCTGCTTCATATTCTGTGTCTCTTTTTCTCTCTGCACCTCCCCTGTTCATGCTCTGTCTCTCAAAAATAAATAAAAACTAAAAAAAAATAAAAGATTAAAAAAATAAATGGAAAATTGGTCTTTGCAGATATTAAGTTAAGGCTCTTGAAGGTGGGGGATTTTTCTGGATGGCCCTGATAATAAGCGTATCTTTATAAGGGGAGGTAGAAAATGATTTGATATAGGCAGAAGGCAATATGATTGCAGAGCCTGAGGTTGGAATGAATGACAGGGCCAGAAACCAAGGTTTGCCAGTGGCTGCCAGAGCTGGAGACAAGGAAAGGATTTTCCCCTACAGCCTCCAGAGGGAGCATGGCTCTACCTGATAGCTTGATTATGGCCACATGAGGTTGATACTGGACTTCTGCCTTCCAGAACTGTGAAGAAACAAATTCTTGTTTTAAGCCACCAAATCTGTAGCGATTTGTTATGGTAGCCACAGGAAAATAAAATAACTGTTTAAAAAAATACACTTCAGGTTTCTTAGAAATTAATATACATGTAGTCTCCCCCTTATCCATGGACATTCCAAGACTCCCAGAGGATACCTGAAACTACAGATAGTACTAAACTCTATATACTGTGTTTTTAAAATATATATAGTAAGGTTTAACTTATAGATCAGGCATACTAAGAGATTAACAATAATAATAAAAGAATATTTTAACAATTACCACAATAAAAGTTATATGAATATGGTCTTGCTCTCAGAATGTCTTGTCTTGTACTTTGTGATGGTCTAAGATGATAAAATGTCTATAGGATGAGAAGAAATGAAGTGAAAGATGGCAGCATTGTGACATAGTGTTAGGCTACTATTCTTTCTAATGGTTCATCAGAAGGAGAATCATTTGCTTCCAGACCACAGGTGAACACGGGTGACTGAAACACAGAAACAAAATACACAAAATAAAAGGGTCTGCTGTACTCCACTATGTTTGCAACTATTTTTAAAAGGCAGCTCTGTGTCAATTATTCTCCAGGTATTCGACATTTGGAAACCATAGGAGTTGGCCACAGGGTGGTGATGGATACTTCACTCCCATTTCTTGTATCAGGTACCCCATGTAACCTGTGAATTAAATTATAAATTTGATCCTATTTCCAGGACTTCCCTCATTATGATTATCTTACCCTTCACAGGCAGTTTAGGTAAATATGTGTATTGGGGATTTATAAGATTACTTTTTCTATTGTGATTTTTGTGTCTGTGCAACTTCTCTTACCTTTAAAGAGCATAAATGTTATATCAGGAAGATTGTAAATATGCACATATCATCCATGTGGAAATAGGTTTATACTGACAATGACCTAGCTGTTTACAACCTTTGTTTCAATTCTGATTGACAGGAGAGGTAAGGATTACTTCAATTTAGGGACCAGGAGCCTGTAAATCCTTTCAGAGAGCAACCCCATTCATTGTGAAAAGAAAGGTTTATCTCTGTAAAGAGTAAGGATTAGGCTGAGATTTGTGCCTGGTATGTGTCCTTCTTAGTTCCAGTTGTGAGGCATTTAAAAGATTTTCAATCATTTGATGGATTCAGAATTATTTTCATATTATATCAAAGTGTTGCATGAATTTTATGCTTTTTCTTTTCGTGCTCACCAATAATTTTTGACAAAATAATAACTTCAGAAAGTTTGGCTCTCAAAGGACAATCTCTTTTACATGATTTGAACACCAAATTTGTTGTTGCACTGTGATTTACATTAATTGAATGATTACTAGGGAAAAATCCATAAACACAAGACAAAATGTAATATTTTTTAAACACGAGATAGTACAACTACAATTCTGCATAGAAACGGCTACAGAAAATAAGTCACAAGGCTTCAACCTACATTACGTAAAAGCAAAACTGGAGAAAAATTATGGGATATAGCCAGAGAGCATGTGAAAACTATACCTGCAAATTCCACATGAATACAAATTACTGTGTACAGTGTATTTTCAGACTTCTGAAAGGCAGTGAGACTGCTATAGATTTTGCTCTTATTTGTGATTTCAATTTTTTGCTTGTATGCATCTTTTAAGGAATAATGAGTGCCCACCAATACCTATCATTTAAAATCAAATCAAATCACATTTTCGGCTGATGTAATTGGCATGGTCAGGTGCCAGTTTAGTCACTGAAGCCTGAAAGTTTAATTATAAACGATTTTCAAACTAGAAATTCTATGTGTTCTATGGAAAGATCACTAACTTAGGAACAAAAGAACTTGTATGTGAGCCAAATAGAAATCACTTTTGGAAGTCTAACTAAAATGAAAGTTACAGAAAGCTGCCAGGATTATGTGTTAGAAGATTGAAGAGTCTAGCTGCAAATTTCAGAGAATCTAATTCTGTTTGACACGGAGGAAAGAAATGTAAATTCCTTTATGTATTCTTTATTGGCTAATTCAGATGTCTCACAAAAAGATTCAACTTAGAATAAGAGAAATTTAAATTCTATCACATTAATATTTGATATTCTTACAGTATGAATTCACCTCTGGCATATGATGATTTATTAAATGGAGAGTTTTCAAATACACAATGACATTTTACTTCAAGTATAATTTATGAGAACTTATGCCATCTTTGAAAGCCCTAAAAGTTTGATAGTCTAAAAGTTTAAGTAACAACCATTATGCATTTCCCACACTTTTATCAGATATTTTATAAGCATGTGGATCTCACTAAAAGATAAGGTTATATATGCATAACTTACAAATTATAAACAAATATTAATTGACTTCAAACCTAGCAATGTAGCTGGACAAAATGTTTGAAGCTACAGTTGCTAGAAAGGTTTAAGCACCTGCAGCTTTGAAATTTAAGCCCCACTCGGAGAAAATTTTCCATAAGAACCTATACTGGGAAAAAAAAACCCTATAAGTATTTTATTTTACAGTAAAAACTGGAATAGACTAAGAACATAGCAGGAGAATTTTTTTTTAATCATAAGCTTATACTTGCAACATTCTTTAGACAAAAGGAATGGGGAAATAATACCATTGTGTTCAATGCTGTAGTTTCGCCATTTGTTTGTTTGTTTGGTCTTAGAGAAATCCTCTAGGAACTTCATACACTATTCTTTTTTTGCTTGGATCACTATTCTCTCTCATCGCTACCTGGCCAGGTCCCACTTTTCCTTCAGATGTCAGCTTGCATGTCACTTTCTTGAGGGCCATGTCTGACTGCTACCTTGTCACCCAAAATGTAATCAGGTGGTCAGTATGTGTTCTTGTTGTGTACCCTTCACTTATCAAAATGCAGCAACTGTCACAATTTTAAATGCTTCACACAAGACCATTAACTCTCTAAGTTCAGAGACTGTGTTTATCTTAATCACCTATGCACAAATAAGTGATCAGAAAACAGGATGTGCTCAGTAAACTATTGTTACCTTATCAAGTGGATGAATTAATGAAAAGTGTGTGAATGGAAAAAAAACCAGATTGAATCCACGTGTTCTTGCCTTTTTGGATAAGAAATATATCCTGTCGTAGACATAAAGCAGTTGCTGTGGCCCCCAGTGAGGGGGCCTGTAATTCACTTTAGTTAGACTTCCCAAAGTAATTTCCTGTTTACTAAATCATCATTAAAGAGAATGAACTTGACACTGCATAAGAAAAGAATTCAAATGCTGAGTTTTAGAGATTACCTCAGTTATCTGACAAAGACCCAGCTTTTTAACCTAAGCCACTAGTACTTCCACAGCATTTGCAGGAATATAAATTGCTTCAAACTTTTGGTATAGAACTTGTCCATAACTCATCAAATGTAAAACCCATGTACACTCTGACCTAGCAATTCTAAGCCATGCAAAAATATATGTAGGAGAATATTTAATTGTGCATATTAGTGAATATTTACAGACAACTCCAAGCCCCATCTTTTGGAGACTGGCTTAATACATTATGGTATAATTAGATACCATGAAGCTATTGAAATTAATGAAGGTAGTTTAATTATATGAAAAAGATTTCAAATGTATTATTTGGTGATAGCAAGCACATTATATAGACTGGAATCATATTTTTCTGTTTATACTCATACCACGTATATGTCCAAACATATATTCATTTATAATTCAATAAATGTTCCTTGATGAATCATTATATGCTAAGAAGTGCTCTGTGCAGGGATATAAAGTGACACATCAAATAAACATAGTTTTTGTTTGTTTTGAGAGAGAGAGAAAGAGGGCACACATCTTGGCACTCTAGTGAGAAGGGGCAGAAGAAGAGAGAGGGAGAGAGAGGGTAGGGGAGAGAGAGAGAGAGAGAGAGAGAGAGAGAATGAATGAATCTTAAGCAGGCACACTCAGCACAGAACCCAATGTGGGGCTCTATCTCATGAACTGAGACCATCACCTGAGCTGAAATCAAGAACTGGATGCCTGACTGAATGAGTCACCCAGCACCCCATTAATTATTATACATTATAATGAAAAATAATGCAATGTTTGTAAGTGAATATGAAATGCTGTTGGAAAAGGCATACCAAAGTCTTACAATGCACACTTAGTCCATGACTGAGATAGGAAATTGATTGAAGAAAATGGTTAAGAATAGCTTTTATAGTTTGTTCTTTATATTTTTGAATAAAGTGTTTACATTTGCTAACAATCAGCATGCATTTGTTTTATATTGAAAAGAAAGAATAAAATTTTTACTTGGAAACTTTAGCTAGCCCATGCTATTTAATTCCTCCCAAAGTTTCCTAAATTATCTCACATCATAAGAATTTCAATTTGAAACTTAAACAAGTTTTGTTTTTAAGCTGACCTTTTTTTGAAGAGTAGTTTTAGGTTTATGGCAAAATTACGCAGAGGATACAGAGATTTCCCATATAACTTCTGCCCCCATGTATGCATCGCTCCCTCATTATCAAGATCTCCCACAACAGTGTTCCATTTGTTATAGCTGATAAACCTGTATTGACTTATAATCACTCAAGGTTCATAGTTTACAGTAGGGTTCACACTTGGTGTTGTACTTTCTATGGGTTTGAACAAATGTATAATGAAATGTATCCAACATATGGTATCATAAAGAGAAGTTCACACTCTAAAAATCCTCTGGGCTCCATCACTTCATTTCTCCATCTCCCAACCTTGGCCTCCGCTGATCTTTTACTGTTTCCATGGTTTTCTTTTCCAGAATATATATCATTGAAATCATAGAGTATGTAGCCTTTTCAAGTTCCTTTCACTTAGTAATATGCATTTAAGTTTCCTCTATGTCTTTTCATGGCTTGATTTGTTTTTAGTGCTGAATAATGTTCCAGTGTCTAGATGTAACACAGTTTATTTAGTCACTTACTGAAGGATATCTTGGTTGCTTCGGGGTGTTGGCAGTTTTGAAGAAAGCTGATATAAATATCCATGTGCAGGCTTTTGTCTGTATATAAGTTTTCAACTTCTTTGGGTAAATCCAAGAGGTACAATTGCTGGATCCTATGCACGAGTAGGTTAGGTTTTAAAGAAACCATCAAACTGTCTTCTGAAGTGGCTGTTCAATTTTGCATTCTCAGTAGCAATAAACGCACCTTCTTGCTCCACATCCTTGCCAGAATTTGTTGTTGGCAGCGTACTGTATGTTGGCCATTCTAAAAGGCATATAGTAGTACCTCATTGTTATCTTAATTTGTATTTCTCTGATGACACATGATGTGGGGCATCTTTTCATACAGATTATGTATGTGTCAATCATAGATGCTCCTTGATGAGATGTCCACATTTTTGGCCCATTTTCTAATTGGACTGTTTGCTTCCTTATTGTTGAGTTCTAATAGTTTAATAATACGTTTTGGATAATAGTCCTTTCACAGGTATTTTTTCCAATCTGTGGCCTCTCGTTTTGTTCTATTGATTGTCTTTTGCAGAGTACATATTTTTCATTTTGATGGAGTCCAGTTTGTCAGTTCCTTCTTTCTTGGATGGGGCCTTTGGTAATATATCTAAAAAGTCATCAACAAACCCGAGGTCATATAGGTTGTCTCTTACGTTATCTTCTAGGATTTTTAAAGTTTTGCATTTTTACCTTGAGGTTTATGATCCACCTTTGAGTCAGTTTTTGCGAAGGCAATACGGTCTGTGTCTCCACTCCCTTCTTCCCCTTGGATGTTCAGTTGTTCCAGCATCATATGTTGAAAAGACTACTTTGGCTCGGTCGTATTGCCTTTGCTCCTTTGTCAGAGATCAGTTAACCACATTCCTGTGGGTCTCTTTTGGGGCTCTCTGTTCCCTTGATCTCTTGATCTATTCTTTCACCAATATCATACTTTCTTGGTTATGATAGTTTCATGGTAGGGGTTGAAGTCAGGTAGGGCCAGTCCTCCAACTTTGTTCTCTTTCAATATTATGTTTGTTATTCTGTGTCTCTTGTCTCTCTGTATAAGCTCTAGAATCAATTTGTTGACACCCACTAAATAACTTGTTGGGATTTTGATTGGGATTGCACTGAATCTATAGATCATGTTGCAAAGAAATGGCACCTTGAAGATATTGAGTTTTCCTATTCATAAACATTGACTATTTCTATTTAGTTCAGACTATTTAGGTTTTTTTTTATAACTTTCAACAGAATTTTATAGGTTTCCTTGTATATATCTTGACATATTTTGTTAGATTTAATATCCAAGTATTTTATTGGGTGGGTAATATAAAGTGTTATGTTTTTAACTCCAAATTCCACTTTTCATTGCTGATAAATTTAAAAAAAATTGACTTTTGTATATTAACCTTGTATCCTGCAACCTTGCTAAAATTACTATCAGTGTCATGATTATTTTGTTTTATTTTTATACTTAGCTTATACCAAACATATCCTATACCTTTGTGATCTGCTAATTTTTAATGTTGTTGTGTCATTTTCTCTCTCCTACTAGATTGTTGAAGGCAGAATTTTATCTTATTCACCTTTTGTGCTTAGAACACCAAGGGTAGTGCTTTAGGTAGAAGAGAGGCTTTCTAAAAAGTTTGAAAGTAAATGTGCTAATGGGATTGGAAAGCATAACATCATTCTAAAAAAAAGTCTGGATTTCAGATAATGTAGACAAATTTTATTTTTTAAAGTTCTAAAGCAACATACTTTTACTACTTCCTTCTACTCTAATTGCCTAGAAATTAAAATATTTTTAAAGTATTTCTTGAAACATGGAAGACAAAAATACATGCCTACTCCTTAGTACAACTCTCTACCCTCACAGAGTGACCTCAAAGTATGTATATTGTGCAGTTCAACCAATACATAAAGCTAGATCACTTATTTGATTAAAAAATGACACATGTAGGGGCGCCTGGGCGGCTCAGTCGGTTAAGCATCCGGCTTCGGCTCAGGTCAGATCTCACAGTTCGTGGGTTCGAGCCCCGCGTCAGGCTCTGTGCTGACAGCTAGCTCAGAGCCTGGAGCCTGTTTCAGATTCTGTATCTCCCTCTCTCTCTGACCCTCCCCTGCTCCAGCTGTCTCTCTCTGTCTCTGAAAAATAAATAAAAAGCATTAAAAAAATTTTTTAAAAATGACACATGTTAAATACTGTTGTTTTTACTTTTACAAATTTGGTCATATGTGAAAAATAATTTATGTATCAACAGAACTGATTTCTGTTTAATAACCTTTAAATTTCCTTTTTAAATATCCTTAATGCCAAAGGGTAAAATCCACTTACTGCACAGCCTAAATGTCTGTTAGATTTGGTAGAAATCAGAGAAGGGAATTATGTCTCACGATTCCTTCCTAGTTGAAAAATACTGTGATCAAATAGCAGTTAAGCATCAAAAATTGAATAAAAAATAGGATTTTCCTAAGTTTCATTAATTCAAATATGAGAGAGAAATGGGTTGTTAAAGAGACTTAGTTGAAACATAAATCTGATTAATTGGGAAACTGGTAAAAAAATATGCTATTGAAACATAGAAAGCAAATATTCCTACTAATCAGAAAGGAGTTCATGAGAACAACCTACTAGTGAATATTAAGAAGACAACTGAGTTGTAATATAGACTGTTATTGATTATTTATTTAATAAATAAATTTGGTACATGGAGTACTATTAAGTGTAGTAGATGCTAAGATCCAATCGGAAGTTAGAAACTATATGCCTTATTTTAAAGAATTATTGAACTATGATAAGAGTATAGCTATAAGATAGAAGGAAACTCTATATGGTATCTTAATGGATTTGATGGAAACCATCTAAAGAAGGAGAAATTGACTCCTTCCAAAGGCTGCAGTTCAGACCTCCTTCAAGAAGGTATAGCTCAGCCCACAGAATAGCAGAGAATTTGTCTAGTTTCCCCAGGCCAACACCAGTTTCCTCAGGCCATGTGCTATGGTTATTGGACCAGTAGGAAGGAATTCTATAGAGTGCAGATGGATAATAGGAGATCAGCAACAGCATGTAATATGCAACAGGTTGTATGCACTTGGAGCTTTCCTGCAGGTGAGTGGTACCAGAGCTGAGACTACAATGTCATAGAGGGGCCACACATTCTGTGAGCATAACTCAGGCAGAGCTTCACAAGATTTCTTTATTCCCATTGTGCTCACTCAGTCACAATAGCCAAAAACTCCTGGTATGTCCCTCCAGTACTCCCATCTGAGAAAATCTAATATGCTCCTGTTAAAGTAGAAATGTTTAAAGGGATTCCATTTATTATTGGAGACCATATAGTCAAGGGCAAATTTACCGCTAAGAATAAATTGATAACTGGCACAATAACATATAGCCTTTACCTTAAGAGAGCACAATTTAAAATATGTAGTATCTGTGACCAGATTAAATAGAAATTAGCATTACATAAGACGATCAAGGGAGGATGCCCTTTTCACATGGACAGAAAAAAATGGTGGAAAGTACAGATCCAATTTTATATTTGATTATAAAAATAGTCAACAAGAGGGATGTATTTCTTCAGATAGCAGACTCTAGTTTGGAGCAGATATAAAGGAATAATTTATGCGTTGTCTCTATTCCTTCATATTTGCAGTTTGAAATATTCTCATTAAGTCTTCTGCACATGTGGGACACCTGGGTGGCTCAGTCAGTTAAGGTCCAATCCTTGATTTCAGCTCAGGTCATGATCTCACCATTCATAAAATTGAGCCCCAAATCAGGCTTTGCACTGACAGCACAGAGCATTCTTGGGATGCTCTCTCTCCCTCTCTCCCTGCCCCTCACCTGTTCATGCTCTCTCTTGTTCTCTTCCCTCTCTCAGAATAAATAAATTTAAAAAAATAAAAAGAAAATACTTTGTCACACATATCAATCTCGTGGCTTACTGCTTATATTCCCTGTATTCCCTGTCCTAACTGTGATCCTTAGGAGTTTTAAATTTCCTATTCCTGGGTAACGTGAGTAGATACAGACTTAATAGGGAATATTTATATTCATCCATCTTTCCTCAAAGGGGACTTTAAAATGAGTAGGCACAATCATGATCACTTGTAAAAGAATTCAGATTCTCAAAAAATAAACTTATACTCATTTTTATAATTGTTTTTGGAGCACTTAGAGTTCATCATAAAGCCCAGGATATGAGAATTCAAGTGGCTAGAAGCATATGAAATATAAATCATTAGTTTAAATAGGCAAGATGACTCATGGTATAAATTAGTCATAAAATTATTTTTCCAGACATATTGTTTTTGTTCTTTTTTGATGTCTTTCATTAACCATAATTATTACTTTGCCTCAAAATAAGAGTGAACTGAATAGTATTATAAAATATTATTTAATGTATTTTCACACCATGGAATACTTTTTAAAGGTCTTATGCTAGGCAAATATAATAAAAGCTCAGGGATCTTTATCAGGTGAATAGTATACAAAGAACAGAGACATTATAAAAATTGTGTGCTCAACAAAATTATAGGTTGACAATGTCTTGTGTAAAAAAGCTATCTTGAGGATATGCATGAGGAATAATAAGGGGATTCTAAAAAACCTATATCAAGAACAAAGTATTTCCCGAAAAAGTCCATGAGTTTTAATGAGCTTTGACAATGAAACTCATCAATAATTACTGTATTTTCTACAGTCATTCTGAGCAAGGAGATGATCGATTATTTATTCAATTTGTAGTTATTAAGCACTTTCTACATGAAAGACAATATTATTTGAATTGGGGATTTAATAGTGAATAGGTCAGGCTAGGTCTGTGCTCCATTGGGCTTATAAATTATTGTAAAGAGGCAGGTAGGGAAAGAGGAAAGGAAAGTAAGTAGGAATGAAAGGAAGATTATCAGGAAACTAGCAGTAAGTGCTATAGATTTGAGTGGTGGTATTGCAAGTGGAAAATGGGAGATTTAAGATCTATTTCAGATAAAAGCCAATAGAATTCACTAATATAATCAGTGACTATATGGCGAAAACCAGATGAAGACTTCATGTGCATGAAACTTCTCATTGATGAGTTGTAGAAGCTCTGGGGAAAATGAAGATTGGTATGTACTCATAGATGAAACACAAAATGTAGTAGATTGGTAAAGAATGGAATGAGTAGCTTCTGAGATAAATTCATGAATTGATATGTAGATTTTTCAGTCTTAAGCTTGTAAACAAAAGCAAACAAAGCATTTGTAAATGGTCTGAAAAATACTAAGCATAATAAGGTAGAATGAAAATTGATCGTTGCTTTTGCCATAGTTAAAATCATTGGTAACATTTACAAGAATGGTTTCAGTTGAAAGATAGGAATGAAACTTGATAGAGTTGAAAAAAAAATACTGCATGATAAGAAAAATGGAGAGAGCTAGATTAAATAAGTTTTTCAAGGATTCTTGCCACAAATGAAGAAGAAGTGGAACAGTATCTAAGGAGGAATGAGGAACTACATGGAAGTGTTGTTTATGATAGGGGACATTACAACATGTTTGTTTGCTGATTGGGATGGTACAACTGAGTGAAGATAAGGCATGACAGGTGATTAAATAATGTCCTTGATTTGGTAAGAAAGGATGAGCCCCATCTCACGCTGACAGGGTTGTGCTTGGATATGAGTAAAGAAAGTCTACCTATAGTAAGAAGAATGCAGGGTATGAGTACAGAAACAAATAAGATGAAAGATTTTGTGGTAGGAAGATAATGTACTTTCCCTACCATTGCTTCTGGTTTTTCAGAAAGATAAATGAAGCCATAAAATAAGGGGAAAAAAAAGAGAAATGCTAGCTGTTTGTGGAGAGAAGAGAAAGAATGAAATAATTGAAAGAGTAGGGAGGAAATCTTCTACAGAAATGTTTAGTAAATTTGTGGGAAGAATGACTTCATTGCTACTACAGATAGGAAGGTCAGCGTAGGCTTCTTTGAGAAGGAAGCATTTAACCAAAAGTACTAAATAAAAAAGGGTAAGCCATGCAAATATCAAGAGAAAGATTATTCCAGGAAGAAAGAATAGCAAACAAAACATTTTAAAGCAAGCACACGCACCTGTTTAAGGCTCTGAAATAAAGCCAGGGTTGTTCCATCATGGGTGGGAGGGAGAGGATGCTATAAGATGTGGTAGGAGGAGGATTAGGCAAAAGCCAAATACTGTTAAGCTCTATAAACAAGGCAAAGAGACTAAATTCATAATACACAGAGGTACCCATTAAAGAGATGATATTTTGTTTCATTTTGTTTTTGTTTTATCAGTTACATAATGAAAACAAGAGGAGGCATGTGCCATGAGATCCCAAATGATGTACTGAACCAATAAGAATGTTGCTAAGGAATGCATCCAAAACTATTTTCAAAGCCATGGAAGAATTCATTGGAGACTGATCAATGACTGTCACTGACACTTGTCAGATGGTCTATTTCCCTGCATTCATTCACCTCCTCCCCTACCATGTCTTTTGGCTTCAACATGGTAGGAGAGTTGGGTGATAGGACCTTACCAAAGAGGTATGCTTATCAGGGTGATGTGATACAATCAGAAAGAATCCACATGGGATACAGTGTCAAGAAAGAAGAGCTGAGAGGGAAGTTATTTAACTGACTAAAGCTCAGATTATGATCCATTTCAGAAAAAGACAGAGAGGGAGATCTTAATAGAGTGATGTATTCCAAAATAAAACAAGTCAAAACAAAAAGCAAAACCAAACACACAAACATGATTTTAGGCTTCTGTTCCACAGAAGGTAACAACAACAGATATAATAACATGAGTTACATAAGACTGCCATTTCTTCTAAATCCTTCTTCCTTCTATACAAGAATCTAGAAGGTCCAAGAATAGAAACTTCTGAGTTAGAGAATTGACAGAGGGAAAAAGAAATGAAGCATGTTTCTTCTTTCTTCTTTAGTCTTTAAAGTCTGGATCAGGCCTGAGCTGTGGATGGAAACGCTTTAAACTGTATGATATTGAAGTATTTTGATATTTCACTCATCTTGTGTCTCTAAAACTAGAAAATATGATTGATAATCAATACATGAATGTAATAAGAAAAATCTATGGAATTAGCTTAAGAAAACATCCAAAAATTGAAAGAAAAATGTCAATGAATTTCTTTCATCTCTGATTTTGAGAAACTGACTCTCAAACGTATAAACTCACTCTGCCAAATCATCTGGCAAAGTTGTAACAGGCATTACTCTTTTTTCTGAGCAGCAATGGCAAATCCAATCTGACATTGTTCTTTTTACTTTTCTTGAGTGACCAGGAAACTGACAATAAATTTGGATTAATTTGGAAAATCATACCTACATTCACATATGATATTTCTGTTTTCCATGCACAGAACTTTAGTTTTCTGTAAAAGATATGTTCTACCCTTGAAGTATGGGGTAGGAAAGATAAAGGAACTCATACCATGTTATCCTGTTTATAATTTTTCCAAAGAAGTGTTTTTAAATCTTAGATATTTCTAATTCTTAAGTTTTCTCATTTTTTGCAATGGGTTGAGAAGAGCTTTTCCAATTCATGAAGAATTAAGCTCATGAGAACCATGGTTAGCCATGAAGGGGCTAAAGATGTGGAAACTTAGTCCAACATAAAGAAAGCCAATAACCCAGGGATTTGATTGGAGTGTAATTTCCAGGAGTATCATTTGTATGAACTGGTATGTGGAAGATATGTCCTAGAGCAGTTACATGGTAGAATCAGTGCTTTACAATTAGCACAAGAGCTTATTGCAAGGACTATTTTTGGCTGAACAGCCCTAAGAAAATCTGAGTGCGTTATTTGATTACAGTCACTCAGAAAATGAGTTGCTCCATGATAACTTCAAAGTATACCTCATTCCATCTAAGGTGGAAACTCCTATTTCCATAATCAGTTAGGTACTAATAAAATATGTCATGCTTGATAAATGAGAAAAGTCTAGGGGCGCCTGGGTGGCTCAGTCGGTTAAGCGGCCGGCTTCGGCTCAGGTCATGATCTCGCAGTTTGTGGGTTCGAGCCCCGCGTCGGGCTCTGTGCTGACAACTGGCTCGGAGCCCGGAGCCTGCTTCCGATTCTGTGTCTCCCTCTCTCTCTGACCCTCCCCTGCTCGCGCTGTCTCTCTCTGTCTCTCAAAAATAAATAAAAGACATAAAAAAAATTTTTTTTAAAGAAAAGTCTACTTACTTGTCCTACTAGAAGGAACTTTAAGTATCCAATCTACTAACTTGCACAGATTCAGGGACAGATTTCAGTGTTTCTATTTTATAGCTCCATTGTAAAGAAGCCAAAGTGAACATTATGAAAATAGGAATCCTCATGGGATATTCTACTTTAAAAGGTCATAGTTTGGCAGAGGAAATGAATATTTTTTCCTGGCATCTAAAAGATCTGGAACTTAAAAACTAAGAAATAGAAATGGATATCTGCTGATACAATAAATATTAGTCTGATACTCATTAAAATAAGTGAATTAATCAGCTTATATTTACCCTATGCATCGGGATATCATATTCCCTCTAACATTCCTCTTGGATATCATTCATTGTTCAAAAAAATGAGAAAATGCAATATCATGACTAATTGCCCTCATAATACTGTATGTACCCTATATACCATAATCACTTTAATCTCCACTTTTGTTGAAAATCATAGTTTCTTGCTTCTACCCCTAATTCTATTGGTCTCTTCCCATTACCCACTGCTGGCCTCAGACAGCTGGGAGTTTTTAAGTCATGGAGGAAATCTTCAATATAATAGTCACAGGTTCTAAGTTATTCTGTACTTATCAGGTTCTCACAGTTTCCATTGACACTAGGAACCTCCTTAGTGAGTCTTCAGATATTTAGACATAGCCTTTATAGTAGTTTCCTACTGAGGAAAGTGTAACCAATTATCACAGACATAATGACCTAAAATAACACATATTTAGCATAGTTCTGGAGGTCGGAAGTCTAAAATGGTTTCACAGGAGTGCATTCCTTTTGTAAGCTCCATGGGAGAATCTGTTTTCTTAGCCTTTCCAGCTTCTAGAAGCTATTACATTATTTGGCTCACCTTTTCCTTTCTTTCAAAATCAGCAGTGTGGTACCCCCTAATTTCTCCCTCTTGATCCTCTGTTTCTGCCTTCTGTCTTTTTAAGGATCCTTGAGATTCTATCATTGGGCCCAACGAGATAATTTAAG
This sequence comes from Suricata suricatta, assembly GCF_006229205.1. Lineage (NCBI taxonomy): Eukaryota > Metazoa > Chordata > Mammalia > Carnivora > Herpestidae > Suricata > Suricata suricatta. The sequence continues at coordinate 53,014,188 of NC_043714.1, forward strand.
GTAGTCTTCTCATTTCAGTATCTTTAATTTAACCCATCTACAAAGTTCCTATTGCACTATATCATAACATAGTTCACACATTCCAAGGAATAGGGAGACCATTGGGGCACCATTATTCATTCTACCACAGTCCTCCTTTTCTTCACTGTGTAGCAACAATTCCATTGTTTCTTTTGGGCATTTGCATTAACCATCCCAGACAAGAAAGCAAACCTCTTTTCTGCTGTTGACCCACTATTATGAGGAGACAAAATTTATCAGGCAAAATACAGTCTTACTTTCGAATTTAACATAGTTTGGGCACTAGGACCTTTAAATCTATTGAATCCAGAGCTATGGGCAAGGAAAGAAAACATTTCACAAGTGTATATTATTAAGTCTGATATGAAAGAAGTCTCCTCAACCTATACCCCTTTGTTTCTGAACTCATATTTTGTGAGTGGAGTAAGCAAGACTATATATCAATCTCTGTTTTAAGGAGTAAATAGTGTCCTATAGAATAATAACACAACATGACAAGGTGTGACCATCAGATGAAACTCTGATTGAATCTATTAGAAGCTGTTTCAGCATTCTATGATAATATGAAGAAATTCCATGGGTTATAACTCATTACTATACACCTTTTGCCTTAAAATTAGTTGTCTAGCAGAAATACATGTGTGAAATATGTTGATGAATAGTGCACTGGTGTCCTTGACTGATCATACTTGCTCATGAAATCACTTGTTAAATTTTCAGGAATTGTGTGAATTGAGTCCATTAAATTATTGAAACTTACTGTGGGACAATAGAAGTTTCTAGAGTTTCTTAGTGCTACTGTAAAATTCCCTAGCTTCCTAAGACAATTCTCATACCTTGAGGATTGTATTTATTGCAGTCTGCTTAGATAATTTCTCTGATCCATAAAGGTTATAAAAATTTTCTAAGAGAGTCAAATAGTTACAGCCCAGACAAGGGCCTTGGGTTAATCTCCCCAGATGCCAGGAATACTGGGATGCTTCCTTCCTAGGTTTGAAACCAAGACTTTGAAGAAATCTCTAGGTCATAAAAAACAGTCACCTGAGATTTAGCTAGCCCCTGGAAAGATGGATTTTACATTCCAAAAGGTTAGAGTTAAGAACCCAAAATGTGAGAATATAGAATCATTTCCATCTGTCTCAAAGGAACAACAATGACAAATTGTTGTTTTGCTTTAGTTTCCATTTGCTCTCCCTTCTTGGGGGGGGAAGAGACATGGCTGTCTTTCTTTTATAGAAAAATGGAGAAAATTTAGTGTTCTCCATTATTTGCCTATGTAGTATCCAGCTACTAGGGTAGGATATCTGACCTGTTTTTCATTATGTCACCCCAGAGGTTAAGCCTGGGGCAAAGGAGAGGACATCTAATGAGCTTTTTTCCTTACTATAACATATTAAGATACCACCTCTGATCTAGAACATTTTGTGTGTGAGCATTCAAGGTAAAACGAATGAAGATGAATATCAAAATCCAATAGTAACAACTAAATAAAATGTACTAAAAAAGGCAGTACATATGCAATTCTCATCACTTCCTAATTATTGTTCTACATTTTAAAATTTTCTATGTACTCGAATTATGCCCATCTATTTTAGATGACAGAAATACTATATAACTGTCCTGAGTATCTTTTTCCAAGTTCAAGTTTAGCAGATGTCATGTTGACCATAGTGGAAATATATATTGGCAAACGTTACAACTCTGTTTATTGTTTTGTTCATTGTCTACATTTGAGAATGCGGTAATAATGGATACTGAACTTGAAAATGTGTCATGACTGTCTCTGTGACATTACAAATAGTGAAGAGAGAGAGAGAAAACATCATTCCGGTATTCAAAAACAGTTTTGCAATTTAACAAAGAGGAAATAGTAGGAAATTCCATGAATGCTATCAGAACCAATGTCAGCTAGATCAGAACCAATGAGTGAAATTCCTACCTATATCTTTGTAATTTCATGTTTGTCTTATTGATGTGAGGAAAATGGCAATTGCCATTCATGTTTGAATATCATTCATCCATAAACTGTATGTGTAGGTTGGCTATGAAAAGAAGAGGTCTTAAATTATCAAACTCATTCTGTGAGAATCGGTTCCATATAATTTACAAAAATGAGTTTTATATATTACATTATTTCTACAATGTATCTTTTATACCCTTTATATCAATATAATTTATAATAAGTACAGAAAAACCTTAGATCGTAACTGTTCTGTGAGTGTTCCTCAAAATGAGCAAACATTTCTAATAAAATTTAACTTGATAAACGGGTGATGTCTTGCAATATGAGTAATACGTGATGCTGAACATCACATGATCACAACTGAGCCAATGGTTCTTCTCTCTCTTATTCTCTTCAGGAGTGTGGGTGACCGTCTCCCATGCGTGAATGCTCAGTCTCAGGCTGCAATGTTTGGCAGAAATCAGTGATTTTTCAACACGTTGGAAGGTGCCCACAACTGGCATTCGTGTCTTTTTGTCACTTCAAAGCACCTATGGACAGCCCTTTGCTTTTCCATACAAGAGTAAGCTTAGGGACGCTTCGCTTCATTCTAGGTCAGGCTGCCTGCAGCTATAGATGTTTTCCTCTGCTGCCTTATTGCCAGTTATATTAAATACAGTCTGACAAGAATTTATTAATACTTGCAACAACCATGCGAGTGTATACAGTGGACTCCACGCAGAAGAAGATTCGATTGAGCCAATAGATAGCAGTGATTCTGTCAGTGATGGTGAAAATCATCCTACACAGTAAGGCACCTCTCTCATCTGCCTCACGTAAGTCATGAAGGTTTTCAAAGGTGAGTGCAGGTTAATTTGTTTATTTTTCTTTATATCTTGTATTGTGTTTATTATTTTCTATTATATATTATAGTATTATCCTTATTTTATGTGAATATTTTTGGGTCATGGAACTGGAACTGTGGATCTGAGTTTCCATTATTTCTTATGGTGAAATTTGCTTTGATATATAAGTATTTTGCATTACAAGAATGTTTCCAGAATGAATTATGCTCACAAAGCAAGGCTTTACTGTATATATATAAAAGTACATACGCATACTTTTTTTTGTTTTGTGTTTTGTGGGGGTTTTTCTTTCCAGAAAATTTGTTGTTAAATGCTTACCAGCACAGCACCAATAAAGGCTTTCTGAAAGTCCACTAGTAAATTCTAGAAAAAAAACTTGTGTGCAGGAAGGCAAACTTGTAGGCAAAATACAGGTGTAGTCCAGGGTCTCTTCTTAATGGAAGAGGTCATATGAAATTAAGGTGAGTCCCCCCAGAAAAGAATGCTACATGAGGGTCTCAGCACTGACCTGTATTGTTGGCAGGAGGGTAAATCAACACAGCCGAGCACCGTGGTGACTTTGGTGAAAAGTCCGTATTGCTGAGTTCATGCATAACATCTGTCCATCCCTGCCACCTCAATGGCTCATCTCCCAGAACTAGGGGTACAAAAACTACACTGTCCATTTAAAGATTGCCTATCTTTTCGGAGAGTTGAAAAAAGTGCCTGCTTTTAAAAATATTCAAAATTGAAGAATCATCTACCTAGCAACATTAACTAACACTGTAATTAGGACATTAATCCAGGGATTTTCTTGAATACTTCACACTGAGTAGGATTAGGCATTGTATAAAAAATAAATACAATTAAAAAAATTTTAAGTGGGAATTTGATTGTCATTATCTTACCCAGTGGCATTATCATTTTATGTAAAGAACTGAAGTCATAATTTGCTGAGTGACTGTTGAGAATGTGTGGAGACATTTTAAGAAGAGAATGATTGTTATCTGGAATGATGATTTTCTTAGCTGAAGGGAAGATGCACAGTGCACTGATGAACTCCCTCCATGCCTCTATTTATGGACCTGAAAATTGTTCAGGTTTGCCAGAATTACAGCAGAATTTCAAGTTCTCTGTGAGTGCCATAGGTGTTAAGGAAACAAGCATATTATTTGAGCTTATCTTTATTTCATAAAAGCCGCCTTAAAAATCTAGTACTCTATGACATTTATTCAAGGAGAGGCATCTCAAGTTAACTACTTATATCAGAGAAACTAGTTACAAGTCAAAGTTTACCTCTTACTTTTAACAATACACTTCACTCCCCCCTCAGTTTTACTTGTTTAACACCTCTCTGCACTATTCATTTTTTTTATGGAACCCCCGGTCATCAATCACCTCTCAGCTTCTCTCTTATATATGTGAATGTTGTGCATAGGAATAAACAACTAATGTAAAGCTCTTTACAATAGAAAATTTCTACTTATTAGTATCATCAAGTAATGATGATAATACCTTGTGGAAATTTCTTATAGTTCAACCTAATAGTTCATGCTCATTTTAGCATAAGAAGTATGTTAATGTAATTAAGGACTAATGTGGTTTAATCTATGGAAAATATGGTGGTGAGCTAAATTAATGCTTTCAATAATTTAAATGTAAAGTAAAGGTAGAAAATGGCAATGAAAGAAAAAGTTGAATGTTTTCAGTAAGTCTAAACATTAGAGAAATTTTATTATTACTCACATTCAATCAAATGTAAACTCACACACATTTTGTAATGGACTTGGCCAGTTAAAAAGAATTTAGTATGTTACCAAAAGTGATGCCAAGTACTTAGCACATATGCTGAAATGTTAAGATGGTATTTTTCCTCAGGGAAGAAGAAGAGATTATTAAACACTTCTTAGTGTTGAACACTGTGAGCATCTGATTGTTAATAAAACCTTTGATATCTTGTCCCAATTTCTCAGAAAAGTAGAGCTTACATGATAAATTGCTTAGAAACACAGGTGCTCTGTCAACAATAGCCAAAACATGGAAAGAGCCTAAATGTCCATCACCTGATGAGTGGATCAAGAAGATGTGGTATATATACACAATGGAGTATTACATGGCAATGAGAGGGAATGAAATATGGCCATTTGTAGGAAAGTGGATGGACCTCGAGGGTGTCATGCTAAGCGAAATAAGTCAGGCAGAGAAGGACAGATACCATATGTTTGCACTTATAGGTCTAACAGGAGAACAGGAGAAACCTAATGGAGGACCAGGGGGAGGGGAAGAGGGAAAGAGAGTTGGGGAGAGAGAGGGATGCAAAACTTGAGAGACTATTGAATACTGAAAAGGAACTGAGGGTTGAAGGGGAAGGGGGAGGGGGGAAAAGAGGTGGTGGTGTTGGAGGAAGGCACTTGTGGGGAAGAGCACTGGGTGTTGTATGGAAACCAATTTGACAATAAACTATTAAAAAAAAAACACAGGTGCTAAATAGCAGTTCGGGATTTGAACCCACATCTCACTGAATTCAGAGTCCCTGCTATTTGTTTCATTCCTAGATTAAATTCAAATCAACTTAATAACAATAAAATATAATTACATAGAGAAATCAGTGACCAGTGATACACAAAAGACAGAGAGGGAAAGAGAAGAAATGATTTTAAAAATGGTATCTTAAAGAATAGAAAATGGGTTACATCCCTACAAGTTTGTCATGGGACCAGAGAGAATATTTATATGGATGTTATAAGCATGCTTTTTTTCTCTGTAATCAGAACTTTAAAATTCCCACAGCTATAAAATTATTCTAAATGAGAGCCCCATGACCTGTAAAATATCATTTGAAAATGAAAGTTGTGAGTTAAAAAGCCAAAGCACCAAGAAGTAAACTCATAATCCTCTTCTGTCTCTCATTTAAAATGCAATCAGCTCAGATACTCAAGTGTTTTTTCACAGATTTCTACACGTATGATCATGGTCTTCGAAAGGTAATGTTTCATCTCAAAAATTACTATTACTGTTTGATTTACAGAATTTTCAAGATGACAAAAAAGAAAAAGATTGTAAAGAGTAATACATTTAACCTTCTAAAATAGTTCCAAAGTCGCCCATAATTCACTGGTGTACTCATTTGTATTGTGGTATTAAACAAAATGATTTAATAAAAATAAAATAATAGTAGGGATTAAAATTAAGCTATTCCCTTTTGTAAATATGCAATATATCAAATATATTTATATATAACATTTATATTTTCTGACAAAATAAAATAATTTTATTTCCTAAGTAAAATTAAAATGTATGGTTAAAGTTTGCAGCTTAATACTCTATAATTCCATACAAGTATAATTAATATACAATATGTTTATGATTATATTGCACTATGTCAATTCACCTACAGTGAACATGAAAAATATATAATGAGTTGAATCTTATGAATTGTAATTAATTCAGAAGATGATCAGTAATGCCAGGAATGCTTATCAGAAATCATAAGAATAACCAACATGTGATAAAGTTTGACCCTGCTTGCTATATTTCAAGCTGTCAAATGTTCTCTACGGTTTCAAAATACTATGAATTTTTGTAAACACTTACCTGCACTTCAGATAGTTATACAATAATCTGGGCATGTTTGTATTTTACTCATCCATCAGGGTCCTAACCATGAAACCTTTCAGCTAAAAATAATACCCCAAATATCAAATACCAATAAGTTTCTTTATTATGGTACTCATCAGCTTTTACCTTCTATTAGAACTATTTGTGAATAAATCTTTTATTCATTATAATTTCTAAAATCCTTGCAGCTGGGGGTGTTTTCTGTTGCATCTTTATACCTACACATATAAGATATATGAGAATTCCAGAGTTAATTTTTAATACATTAAAGACTTCAAATATGTTTTTTATTGTCATACCATCCTGACCCTTATTTATAAATGTGGGTCCAATACAAGTTGAGTGATTTATTTGTATTTTTCCCTAATTGAAATTCTTTTTAAATAAAAGCAGTTGCATTGCCTTTCACTAATCTGGAGAGTCTACACTTCTCATCCTGGGGTGGTGGGAAGAGGAGAGTACCCTCTTTATTTAACACGTGGGAAATCATATCTTAATGAGCAGCATACCACTCTGTACCTGACAATGCTTGAAAACAGTGTTTTACATGCATAATCAATTGTATGTAACACTAACACACATTAGAAGAGAGTATTAAAGAAGCTAGATAAATGACTGATGAGCATTCCTGACACCCCCCCAAACCACCCACTATCCTGAAATATCCTTGTTCATGGGCCACAATATTTCTCACAATTGTTACTGCAACATGATTCTCTGAATTGCTTATGAGGCTGAAAACATCTTATTCATATTATTCATTTCCACTGTCCCTTTGATTAATTGCTTGGAATAAAGACATTTTCAGACATGCAAGCATTATAAAAATTAAATCCAATGCACACCAAATTAATATGCTGCTGAAGGATTCACTAATGCACAAAATGAATGAATAAATAAATAAATAATAACAGAAATACAGTAACCTAAGGATCATGGGATCTTAGAAGAGTGGCAAAAAAAGGTGCTCAGCATGTTGCTAGAGTAAGAAGCCAGTGAGTGGGGAGCAGAATTAGAAACAAATCTGGAGAGAGAGACTAAAAATGCTCAGAGGATAGTCTCCATAGAAACACAGGTGGAGCTGGATGGGGCATGGGCACTAAGGAAGGCACTTGTGATGAGGACTAGGTGTTATACGTAAGTGATGAATCACTGAATTCTACTGCAGAAGCCAATATTGCACTGTATGTTTGCCAGCTCAAATTAAAAAATTAAAAAGCAAGCAAAGAAAGAAACAGGTGGTTATGTAACCTGATGTACTTCAGTACTGAGGGGAGTTTTGTACCACTGGGAGTACATTAATAGTAGATTCATGTGGGGGGGAGCTAATGAAAAGATGAGATAATTATTTCAAATTTGAAGAAGACACCAATAAATGGCAAGATATTCCATGCTCATCGATTAGAAGAATCAATATTGTTTAAATGTCCATATTACTCAAAGCAATCTACAGGTTCAATGCAATTCCTTTCAAAATTCCAATTGCATTTTTTCACAGACATTGAACAAATAGTCCTAACAAAAGACCCCAAATAGCCAAAGCAATCTTGAGAAAGATAAAGCTGGAAGCATTTACTTCCTGATTTTAAACTATATTACAAATCCACAGTAATCAAAATGGTATGATATGGGTATAAAAACAGACACAGAAATCTAGGACCAAAGAGCCAAGATATAACCCCACCGATACATGGTCAATTAATTTACCACAAAGGAGCCTAGAATATCATAATGTGAAAAACATATAATGGGGGAAAGAAGGTCTGTTTAATCAATGGTGCTGGGAAAACTGGACAGTCACATACAAAGTATAAAATTGGACCACTGTTTTGCAACATACACAAAATGTAACTCAAATGGATTAAAGACTTGAATGTAAAACCTGCAACCATAAACTCTAGAAGAAAACATAAGCAGTACCCTGATACCAGTCTTGTCAGTGATTTTTTCAGATTTGACACCAAAAGCAAAGGCAATAAAGGCAAAAGTAAATAAGTAGGGCTATATCAAACTAAAAGGCTTCTGCACAGCAAAGAAAACTATCAATAAAATGAAAAGGCAACCTATTGAATGGGAGGAAATATTTGCAAATCATATATCTGATATAAATAGCAAAGAAATCCAAGTAATCTTATTAAAAATGGGCAGAAGATCTGAATAGACAATTTTGGAACAAAGACATAGAAATGACCAACAGGTACATGAAAAGATGCTCATTACTAATCATTAGGGAAATGCACACCAAAACCACCCTGAGATATCACCTCAGACCTATTAGAATGACAGTCATCAAAAATACAGGATATAACAAGTGTTGGCAAGGACGTGGAGAAAAGGAAACACTTGTGTATTGTTGGTGGGCATATAAATTGGTGTAACTACTATGGAAAACAGTATGGAGATTCCTCGAAAACAACAACATCAACAATGAAAAATAGTATGTACCACCATATGATCTAGCAATTGCACTTCTGGGTATTTAGTCAAATAAAATTAAAACACTAATCCAGAAACATATATACACCCCCCATGTTCATTTTAGCATGATTTGCAATGGACAAGATATGATAACAACCTAAATGTCCATCACTAGATGAAAAAATATAGAAAAACGTAGTATATATACACAATAGAATAATATTCTGTCATAAAAAATGGAATGTCATTTGTGACACCATGGGTAGACTTTGAGGATATTATGCTAAGTGAAATAAGCAGAGAAAGCAAATACGTCATAATCTCATTTATGTGTAGAATCTTTAAAAACAAACAAGCCAGAAAACTGACAAGCTCATAGGTTCTGAGAACAGATTGGTGGCTTCCAGAAGTGGGGAATGAGAGGTGGACAAAATGGGAGAAGGGAGTCTTTAAAAGTTACAAACTTCTGGTTATAAAAAAAATTAGTAGAGGGATGTAATGTACAGCATTGTAACTTTAATTAATAATACTGTATCTCATATTTGAAAGTTGCTAGGAGAATTGATCTTAAAAGTTCTTAAAAGATCTTAACACACACATCAAACTGTGGTTGGTGAGACATGCTAACCACATTTTGCAATATATAAATGGATATTGAATCATTATGTTTTACACCTGAAACAAACATAACATTTCATGTCAATTATACCTCGAATGAATGAACCAATGAATAAATGAATAAATAAATTTATTATAGTGGAGAGAAAGCTATACCCTGATTACAAATAAAAACAATGCAGCTCAAATGTAAATATGACAGATGCATAATAATCAAAACTCTAGAACTCTAAAACTGATTTAAGAAAATTTACCATATTATGATGCTGAAGCTAGAAATATATATATTACCCCCGCCCTAAACATAAATGAATGCTCATGGGAAGAAAGGCTGACAAAAAACCAAAAGATTCTTCGTACATAGCAACAGGAAAAAGTCTAACCTACAAAAACTAAAGTGGAGAATAAATAAATATACTACTTATTTATAGTCTTTAAAAAGATGAAAGTAAACAACAAAGGAAATAACTAAAGACTTGATGGTGATTATTTCTGAAGATAAGATAGACCACTGTTTTACTCTAGTGTTTTGTGATTTTTTAAAAAAAATTGTGAGTACATGTGCAGTTCATCTGAGAACACATTATGATCCCTGGTGTAAAGGTACAATACACTATAAAGGATTCAAAGAGCTCCTAACTTGGATCTCTTCCAATTAATTCCCAGGGATGGATATTTTTGATACCACTATGTATTGGGAGTTTAAATTCCAGTCTTTGGAAGGGCAGCTTATAGTTAAGAATTCTCAGGAGTGACTTTCATCCTCAAAACAAGTGCCAAAACTGTGACAAATTTGCTGAACATCTCCCTTTTCAGAATGGGTTATTTTTGGTTTCCATGACACTGAGACTGTAGACCCTCACACATCTTTGTGTGGGGTTATTATTCTGACTCTCTGTCTTGCACCCCACTAGGTCTTAGTTCTTATCTGCTTCGCAACCATTAAAAGTTCTTGAAGCAGGTGCCCTTAGGGCAGTCATGAATTCAACATATCTTTACTAAATTGGATTCATCCTTCTGGCTCATTCTTGTCCTCTGGGGAGCTTGCTTAGTTTTTCAATTCAGCTCTGTATTTTAAAAAGATGTTTTCAAACATTTCATCTAGGATTAAAAAAAGCCTAACAGCTTTATTGAGATATAATTTACATATCATCTAGAATTTTAATTTGTTTTGTAACAGGAATACTTGCAGGATATCCAATCCTACATATTGTTGGAAATGGGAGACTTTAGCATGTGTTTGATTATTTTCTTTTATCCATTTTCTCTCTTCTCTTTTTAATTTAATTTAATTTAATTTTATTTTATTTTATTTTGGTCTGGATAATTTGCCAGATACACAACTGCCTAGATTGATCCTCAGAATTCTTGTCTTTTTATTACTCTTTTATCATCTTTTTGTCTTTTTAAGCCTACTTTTTGGGTTTCTTCATTTTTTTCCTACACTCTTTCTACTTTTTTCTTTTGTACTCATATTTTTCATTCCAAAAACTTTCTTGTTTCTTTTTTAGTGTTTCCTTCTACATCATTCTACTTTTACTCATAAAAACAGTATCTCCTCTTGTATCTCTGAAGATGTTATCTTTTGGGGAAGCCTTTATTTTCTTTCTTAATTTTTCCAGCTAGTTTTGTTCTTTTCCTTTGATATAAAATGTTGTCTGAAATGTCTTCAGGTCCATAGCTATTCATGTATATTTAAAAGCAAAAATCTTGAGTGAGTGGCATGGTTTTTCTAACTTGGAGTGTTAGTGGGTGCATATCAACAAAGAATGACAGAACAATGTGCTTTGTCAGTTTGGGGGAGAAACAACAAATTCCATTACCTGCATTCTTTGGATTGTTTAATTTTCCATAGAGGAATCTTTCCCTTTCTTGCTTATAGTCTTAAATTTGGTTGATAGATTCTGGATGATGAATAGGGGAAGGGTGTCCAAAGTCTTCTTATTTACTATGGATGTAGATATTTAGTGAATTCTTCTATTTTAAAGAAGGTGCCTCATCCAATTGCCCTCTGTTAGGCCTGAAGCATTTGAGTACAGAATCTCCTTCATGTCCCCGGATGTCAGCCGTCCTTGTGTTCTCATGGTGGGAGAATAGTAGTCACTTGGTTATTTGCGATGGAGGAGGCAATCTAGATTTTTCAGCAAATCCTTGAATATTTTAAGTCCCTTCTTGAATTAGAGCCCACTTCTTAGACGTATCCAGGGCCTAGCGTCCTGATCAATGTGGATGGGAGAAGTAACGGACCTTACTTCCTGTCGGCTTTCTTTGCCACTCTTAGGCTTTAGCACTCTCAACTTTCAGCCAGTGGCCACTTTTCTATTGACTTTTATCTTCCAAAATTATGTTGACACCTTTTCTCAAGTGTTGTTTTATTCTTTCCAGTCTCTTTGTTCCTATACATGAATACCATTGTTATTCATTAAGGATTATTTTCATACACAGTTAGGAGGGAGTAGAAGGCAAATATTTTAATCAATCCACAATGTTTAACTACAAGTATATATATAAATGTTTGTTTCTCTAGTGGTTGCATGTAGCTGTTGAAGACCGATATTTATTATTTTTCTGGTTAGTTTTTACACTTATTTTTACCTAATTTTTCTACCAGACCATAGGAATCGCAACAAACTACCACCTCCCTCTGGTTTTCTATTTCCTACACATTGACACACACTGCTATCATTGTAGAGTTTTCCTTCTGGGTCTTTACCATTCATGTGGTTTGGGGATTGAGTCAGAGGAGGAGAGATGGTCATTTCCTAGGTGAAAAGAGTAAAATTTACTAGGTTACTAACTTGCTTTTCCTTATAATAACTAGTCAGGTTCCCCTGGGTTTATTTCTTTTGTTATTTGTCTGAGTATTTCTTTCATAAATATGTCAAAGTTTAGGTGTTTGTGTGTGTGACAAAACATCTATAGTTTGCCCTTCAACAATGTGGGGTTCGAGGCACCAACCCTTAGACAGGTATAGATTTTGAGTCCCCCAAAACTTAATACTTATAGCCTACTGCTGACTAGAAGCCTTACTGATAACATAGTCGATTAATCCTTGTTTAGTATATTATATGTATTACATACCATCTTACAATAAATAAGCTAAAGAAAAGAAAATAGAAAACCATAAGGAAGATAAAATACATTTATATTATTACATTTATACTTACTGAATAAAATCCATATAAGTGGACCCATGTGGTTCAAACCTGTGTTGTTCAAGAGTGAACTATACTTTTATAAATAAGAATCTTTATTTCGGTTTGCATTTAATGATATTCTAGGAATATATACAAAATGGTAAGTTTAAAATTTTTCTTTTAAATCTTTGAAAAGATTACCTTACTATTATTTTTTTTTTACATTCAGTGATGCTGGTGGGAAATCTAAGTCAACACGGTGTGTGTGTGCATGCATGCGTGTGTGTGTGTGTGTGTGTGTGTGTGCGTGTTGGGACCTTTATTATAATTCCTTAGCTTTGAAGTTTATATGTGATAGGTTTAGATAGATTTAGATGTGACTATTTTGATTAGTTTAGCATAAGTTTTGTTTAAAATTCTCTCATATATTTCATTAATTTTGGGAAATTTTAAATAATGTTTCATCTAATATTTCCCCTTCTATGTATTTTTTCTTTTCCCTACCTGTATAGCTTATTGACACTCATATTTTTAACTTCTGATTTTTTTAAATTTTATTTAAGTTTTCTATTTGGTTATCTCCTTGTAATGCCCTCTGTAGGAGTTCCTCAGTCTGATTTTTGACTCACTCATTTATTTTCCTGTTGATCTATACCCATCTGTTGGCTTATTTCAAAATTTTGTATGCAGTATCTGAAGTTAGTTATTTTAATGACTACTTGCTCCTGCTTTATCTTTTTTTTGTCCTTTTTATGTCTTCAAAGATATTTATTATGCTTGTTTAAAATTATTGTTTTCTGAGACTCATTAATTTTGTTTCATTTCATATAAATTTATAGACGAAAAGGTAAGCCTTGGGGCAGAGTTTCTGGTGTTAACTATAGGCTAGCCTTCCTCTATTTCCACCCTCTTCTTGTTTGTAATTGACCTCAAACTCTTTTTTTATTTTTCTGGGTCTCTTCCAAAAGTTGCCCTTCTGGATTTTAACCACTTAATCTTTGGAGTGAAGTCAAGAGAAAAAGGGAATACTCAGCTGCTAAGCCCTCTGCCAGGTACTGTGCTGTTATGTATACCTACACAATTGAGACTGTCACTGAGTTTGTACCGAGGAAATGAGCAAAAGGGCAAAAGCATACTTCCCTATCCCCTCTTTTTGGAAGTCAGTTTTCATTTCCTTCTTATGCTGAAATCAAATGTCTTTGGCCTCTACAGATTTATCTCCATCAGCTGTTCTGTTAGGTTCCAGGATCTGTCAAATTCACTCATATTTCTATAATATCTTCAGCATTATATTCAGAGGAGGGATTCAGCAACAGCCCATGTTAATTGACTGTCCATAATAAAAAATGTAAGTTAACATCACATTTGCTCAAAGTGCCAAATGACTGAGATAAAGATTGCTGCAGAAGTAAGAGTTTGAAAGATGTAGCATTAGCATTCAAACTATACATATATATTATCATAATATTTCAAAGTCATACCCAAAGAAACTAAAGAAATAAATATCTAAGGCAAAAATCACGTACATAAGGTATACAGTTAAGAAATTCCAATATATTGTGATAAATTAAGCAGAATTCTTGCTCTAAAATAATTACATGAATATATTTTATGTATTCTCAAAATGCAAGGTCTAGGCAAGTTAATATCCACTATCAAGTGAAATCAGAACAAGATAGAAAACATCCATAGTGGAGTTTGTCAGTTGTAAAGGGTTTCACATGTTACAGAGAGAGTGCATTCAGATTAGTTCATGCCATTTGGGATTTAGTTAGATGGTTAGAAAATGTTCTATGCTTTGAATAAAGTCTAAAAATCTATACCACTTAAACAAAAACTAAGTAGGAGGAGATGTTGTCTGCAAACAAAGGCACCTGTATGGGTCAAAGATTTGTATAACATTCACAGACCAGTGCCTGACGTAGTTGTGGCACTGTGTACACTGATAAGACAGACTGAATTTTAAATCTGCAATAAAAGAATCCTGTATATGTGATTGTAAATTCACTGGTAATGCCACCATTATTCCTTACCTTTCATTCCATTTACAATAGAAGAAAAAAATTATCCTATGTATCCTATTTTAGATATTCTTTCATTATTAAGGACTCAGTTAAAAACACATTACCATTATTGTAGTGAATTTCATTCTGAACAATAAATAAGAACACTTCATATTTAGGGAAAGAGAAAGAGAAAATGCATCCTAAAAAAAACTATGATTTTGTTGTCACTAAAAGGCTATTCATAGGTTAGCTTCATCTATAGCTCTGAGAAATTATACTCTTATACTCTGAAAATCTTATTGCCAAACATTAAATTTTATCTTTTCACCTCAGATATGATTTCTCTATATACAATAGTATTGCCATCACTCTTTGTCCCTTTCTGCCCTTTGTTTTTCTTCAATCTATTCTTCATCATACAATTTCTTCCCACTGGATCATAGTCATCAAGAAGATAGAAAGATAATCTATTTTGCACACTGCTAAACCTCAGCACCTACAATAGTACTGTTCTGGAAGGTGCTTATTAGTAAAACTGCTGAGTAAGTAAAATCAGAACTTAGAAATTAAAAGAGCCCTTTATCCAAAATAAATGGCCTAGACAATTATACTTAAGTAATGCATGATACATATGGTAACAGTGGATTTGAAATCCAAGTATCCATTGTGGATATGCACAACCATCGGATATCAATGCAATGATGAACTTTCCATCTGTTGATGGTCACAGTATGCTATATATGTGGCTGGTGTAGTTAGTTAAAAACTATTTATTTGAGTACTAGTATAATGAATTTTGCTTTAGAAGGACAGTCTGATGAGAATGATAAAAAGAGTCAAATTATGATCCACTAAAGAGGAGCACAAATCCAATAACTGGATTAGTTTCCTAAAGTAGAAATTGTTTCTGCCAAGGTTAAACACAGATTACATTCTCATCTTCCTTATACTTTAAACAGGATTAAGGAAAACGTGAAAATTCCTAGAGTGTTCCTGTTTTATTTTAATTTTTTTGTTTAAACTCTTTCTTGATGAAGTCCCAAGGGTTCAGTTTTGCTTTAATTTCCCTTGCCTTTGAGGATGTGTCAAGTAGGAGATTGCTGCGGTGGAGTTCTAGGAGGTTTTTCCCTACTTTCTCCTCGAGGGTTTTGATGGTTTCCTGTCTCA
>NC_043714.1:53030059-53042633 GCF_006229205.1 Suricata suricatta
TTCTAGGAGGTTTTTCCCTACTTTCTCCTCGAGGGTTTTGATGGTTTCCTGTCTCACATTCAGGTCCTTCAGCCATTTTGATCTTATTTTTGTGTACGGTGTAAGAAAGTGGTCTAGTTTCAAATATTTCTTATAAAGCTGGTTTAGCAATCATGTGCTAAAGTGTGGTGGTTTCCCTATATTGTCTCCTGAGAGGCATTTGTTCATGGGCAGGGTTTCCATTCAAACAAGATGCATGCCCTCAGTCCATCTTTTGTGGCTATAGTGACACCAAAATCCAGAGTTCTCTTTCTATGCTGCTCCTGATTTTTTTTTTTTTTTTTTTTTTTTTTGTACACAGGGCTGGCTGTCAGACCAGACATCTAACTCCGTTGTCTGCTGGGTCTTCAGTCAAACTGGTGTGTGTGTGGTTGGTTATATTACCCTCTATCCAGGGCAAGAGTCACTTTGGAGTAGTACTGTCCTTTCTGTGGGGGGTGGGGGGGAGAAGGCTTGCAAGGTGTGTCAGGGCAGGAGTTGCTTTGGAGAGATGTCTGCCTGCTGAATGGCATGGCTGGGATGCAGCAGGACAATTTGGAGGCATGATATGTGATTTTAGCAAGCTAGGTGAAATGTATACTTGTTCCTGAAAGTTTCTGCTTTTCTAGGCTGGGTTGAGGGGGGAGAAATCGCAACTACCAGACGTTTTGTTTTTGGAGAAGACTTCTAAAGATCTCTGCATCTCTGGCACATGTTTTGATATTAGTAAATAAATCTTCCTAATCTTCCTATAACCCTAGGGACGTTTGAATGTGTTGATTCTGTGTTGTACACTGGTGGGGCTGTTTGTTATGCTGGCTCTTTAAGAATGAAGATTCATTTTCCTATCACCTTCTGGCGTTTCCAAAGCTAAATCTGTTGATTTTTAAGGTACTCCAAATTTATCCCTGATGATTGTAAAGACTCCCATAGATGAGTCCCCCTCCCTCGGTTTTCCAAGCCAAATGTTATGGAGATTCATCTTTCCAGTTTGGGACCCCCTTCTTTGGTGCCTGGTGTGAATATGCTCCTTTCTCTTCTCTGTGGGTATGGTGTCCCTCTAGTTTGTTATTAGTCTCATCAAGAATTCGATTCCCAACTACACCTCTGCCCCTGATATCCTTTGCAGTACTTTTTTCTATGTTTAAATGTGGAAAATCTGTTTTTGCCAGTCTTCGGTCATTTTTGTGCATTAGTTGCACTGATGTAGCTGTCATGTAGGTGTGTTCAAGGGCCAAGGAGAGCTTAAAATCCTCCTACTCTGCATCTTTCCAGAAGTCTCTGTTACATTATGTTTTACATTCTAGTGTAATTATGTCACTAAAGTATTATGATTTTTTCATAGTATATTTGTCAGAATGATGATCTGTTCATAATAAAAGAGAAGGGTTATTGGTTTTAAGAGGAAACATCAGTGGTATGTTTACTGCCAGCTTTATATATAGGAAACAGACAATATATTTCAGACTTTGAATCCAAGAACATTTTTTGTACCAGTAAAAGGACAATTTTTCTTTATATCATATCTTATGATACACTTGCTACTGGGTAGGACTCTGCATTCCATCACTCTAATCCAAACTCTGGGTTTAGGTCCCAGAACTCCAGTTTTGGCATATTACCTCACTACCTCCTATAAGCATAAAAAGGAGTTTTAAATATTTTATCTAGTAACTCAGACTTATAGAGTTCTAAATCAATCCAAAGCATCATGGTTACTTCATCCTGCCCCTAAGAGGAGGTTAGCTTTCCATTATCTCTCTATAGATACAGGCACTGATGCAGATTTTCCTTTTTGCTGTTGGTATTTAATACAATCAGATGATTCTGCCTCTTAATAGAACCACTGCTGCAATGGCTATTTCAGATCCAGGCAGTTCCTGGGATTCTGTCAATTGCATCTCCATCTGTGATATTACTTCCACCTGACCTGCAGCAAGTGACCACAGCTACATCCAGGGACTTATAGGCTAGGACCTCCTGCTTACTATCCATACTTCTTCAATGTACTGTTTCTTACTCAATTATCTCTCTACATATAACCAATCCTAATTTACTTGTCCATTTCAGTTTATTGGCTGCCAGAATATCTGTTAACTTTAATGCTGTTTTCTTCTCTCAAAGGTATAATCCCCTCTGTTCTGAAATTTTGATAAAATCTCCAGAAGCAGTGTCCAGTAAACTACTGGGAGGGACAGGAGATAATCCCCCCTTCAATGTCTTCTGTTCAAACTCTTCGGTCCCCCAAATATTTTCAGGCTTTTGAAGGTATGATTGAGAATAGCATGGAAGAATCATGTAATCTACAATCTCAGTTAGTCATAACCTAGAGCAATTAGCCTTTCATTCAGTTCTAGTGGGTTCTACAGGGGAAAAAACTATCAATTAAAAAAAATCCTTCTTTCTCATTGCCATGTAATACTCCATTGTATATATATATACCACATCTTCTTGATCCATTCATCAGGTGATGGACATTTAGGCTCTTTCTATGATTTGGGAATTGTTGAAATTGCTGCTATGAACACTGGGGTACAGATGCCATATGTTTGCACTTATAGGTCTAACAGGAGAACAGGAAAAACCTAATGGAGGACCATGGGGAGGGGAAGGGGAAAACAGAGTTTGGGAGAGAGAGGGACGTAAAAACTGAGAGATAATTGAATACTTAAAACGAACCGAGGGTTGAAGGGGGAGGGAGAGGGGGAAGGGAGGTGGTGGTAATGGAGGAGGGCATTTATTGGGAAGAGCACTGGGTGTTATATGGAAACCAGTTTGACAATAAACTATTAAAAAATCCTTCTTCTACATCACTGGGGTTGAAGCGGAGATGTTATGGTTATGGTATGTTCTAATGACCACGCTACATTTAAAAGCATGACCAGCATGTGGTTCACTATTCTTGAGCATGCCTCTAAGATAGAGAGTCAATGAGTACTAATTTTTGCTACTAGTTAAGTTCTCCAAATAGATAACATACACTCACTACCATTGTGAAAACAGCTGTTAACAAGTTCACATTCTTGGCCATCATGGGCCAGCAGAGCCATATTCTGAACAGCATTAAGGCCTTCCATTCCATAATCCATATGATTATTTAATTAATATTTGTTTGACATATACTATATGTCATGAGAGGGAGACTTGGCTAGCAAGGTAAATCAGAGATTCTTTACAGAAGGAAGAATAAAAACTAATCCCAGAGGGGAGGAAATAGAAAGAAGTAACATAATGGGCAAACTCCCTGTAGTAGGAGAGGTTATATATGTCCCCAAACCCAAAAGGCCAGAGATATTGGAAAAGTGAATAAGAGTAGTTTAAGTTGAGGTTGGAGATACAGGAAGGAGCCATAAAATAAAGGGGTTTATAGGATTCAAAAAAGTTTTGTATTGGGGCACCTGGGTGGCTCAGTCAGTTGAGTATCTGGCTTCAGCTCAGGTCATGATCTCGCAGTTTGTGGGTTCGAGCCCCACATTAGGCTCTGTGGTGACAGCTAGCTCAGAGCCTGTATTCAGATTCTGTGTCTCCCTCTCTGTCTGACTCTCCCCTGCTCGCTCGCTCGCTCTCTCTCTCTCTCTCTCTCTCTCTCTCTCTCTTTCTCTCTCTCAAAAATAAATAAAACATTATTTTTTTAAAAAGATAAAAAATAAAATGAAAAAGTTTTGATTTTACCCAAAAGCCACTAAATATTTTATTCAGGGGAGCAACATAATAATATATGAATTTTGAAATGTATCTTTGGATGCTCTATGGAGATCTAGTTGAAGAAGGCTGTGGTAATAGGGAAAGTTGAGTTAGGAGTCTGGTACAGGAGTTCAGAAATAAGGAATTCTAGCTTAGAATAGATATGGACACTGAAAATGCAGAGAAGTAGAATAACTTTAGAGATACTTAGGAGGTCCTATCAATGGAAGTTGGTAATGGATTATATATTGGAACTGAGGGAAAGGGGAGTATGTAGAATGATTCTTAGAATTCTAACTTGAGCAGCTAGATGAGTAGTGATGCCATTCACTGATGATCGATGTCTAGGGAGGCAAAATTATGAGTTTGGTTTGTGGTGCTTTTTAGGCAATGCCAAGTAAACTCTTGGATATTTAGTTTTCTGAGAATCTTACTGTAGAGGATCTTAACCTCACAGAGTTAATTGTTTCTATAGCTCTCAGGTCATGATCCTTTTATATAAAACAAATTTTCAGAGCTACTATTTGGGCCCCTCTTCTAGCAGCATTTTAGACATAGTTAAGGGAGACTTGTTTAGTTTGGAGGCTTTTTTTCTTTTGTCAAAACACCTTCTCTCCCATATACTCCAACTCTTACTGAATTAATTAGCCACCTCTAAAATAGTGAGAATTTTTTCATTTAACATAAATATCACTAATGTAATGGTATAGCATCAAGTTGTAAGTTGCATTCCCTTGATAAGAACAATAAGAACAAAAAGTTATGAGCATTTATATGTGAAACATTTTATTTGATAGACTAGAGACTTAAGACCTGCTCACCATCTGCAAGAAATTCTTAGTCTAGCAATCAGTTTGTCCACCTACCTCTGTCCTATAGCATAAAACTTATCAATAGTTATATTTCTAAATTGAAAGACCATTGGTTAGTGTTGAGCACTTGTTATGTATCAAATACAAAACTAGTATTTGACATTTACTTGTTCATGGAAGGCAGTATAAGGTAGTAAAGAGTGCAAATTTTGGAGTTAGACTTCTTAAGTTAATCCTGGATCTGTGAATTTGGGTACATTATTTAACCTCTCTGTGCCTCTGTTTCTTCCTCTGAAAATGGGACTAATAGTACTACCTATGTACAATATGGTTCCTAGGGTTGTCACGGCAGAGTTCCATAATTAGTTGTTTTAAATAACATAAACTTATTATATCACAGCTCTGAAGCCTGGAAGTCCAAAATCAAGATGTCAACAAGGTTTGCTCCTTCTGAATGGTGAAAGGGAAAGGTTTGTTACAGATCTCTCTCCTTGCTTATAGATGGTGGTCTTCAACCTCTGTTTCTTTATATCAACTTCCCTTTATTCAATCAAGTTCCTGTGTCCAAATTTCCCCTTTTTATAAAGATAGTAGTCATATTGGATTATGGTCAACCCTAATGACCTCATCTTAACTAATTACATCTGCTAGGACCCTATTTCCAAATAAAGTCACAATCTGAGATACTAGAAGTTTGGGCTTCAACATATGAATTTTGGAAAACACAATTCAACTAATACTACTATGTCATATGATTGTTATGAAGATTAAAATAATTAATACAGAAAGTACTTAAAACAATTATTGGCACATTATGCATACTTAATGAATGTTAACTATTAATCTTGTATATATTTCATTTAATCTTTACACCAATTACTCATATAAAGTAGGTCATTGTAAAGGATGACACTGAGAATCAAGTTCTCACAGACATTTATTGGTAGATACAGCATTCCAATCTATCTCTGATTGATTCCAAAGCTGATGCATGTTCCACCATACCATAAGGCATCATCAGGTGACTAGGTCACTGAATGATGCTGACTCCCACAGAAATATTTTAAGATATGGTCAGTGACTTCAGGCATCTGTGCCAGAATCTCATCATCAGTGGGGCTCTGATTAGCAAAAGCAATTGCCATATATATCCTTAATCAATCTAATTTAATACCACTTCCAGTCTACCTAGGCTAATAGAAGTTTCAGTGAGAATCAAAGTCCTTCCCAAGCAATGTGGGATGAAACGTAGGTTCTCAAAATTCTATCTGTATCTATTCTCTTTCAGACATACTAGAACAGTCCATTTGTTGGACTATTGGACAGTGTCAGCATTGTTCATGCTCACTCTCCAAGGAGGGATACCCTGCTCTTCTCTTGTATACACAGTTATTCCCAAATGGAGTCTTTAAAAAATACTTACTTTTGATAGAAAAAGGGAAAGCATGAGCAGGGAGGGCAGAGAGAGAGAGGGCGACACAGAATCTGAAGTAGGATTCAGGCTCTGAGCTGTTGGCAAAAAGCCTGATGCGGGGCTCGAAATCACGAACTGCAAGATCATAACCTGAGCCAAAGTCAGAAGCTTAACCAACTGAGCCACCCAGGCTCCCCACCAAATGGAGTCTTAAAGGTCCTGGAAATGAGAGGGAAATTGTTGACATACTTCTGTGGTTCCTTAGAAATCCAAAAAAAGTTCCCGAATTTTTGGCATTTGATAGGGGATACCCAAGCATCAGGGGTAATGGCTCCAAATTGTTGCACTTGATAAATTATATAGCTCATATGTCATATATTAGTTTAGCAAAATTGGAATTTGTTGAGGAATGAGTTGTATCCAGTTGTATCATTTAGGGTACTAGGTTTTTGAGGAGCCTGCATTTAGAAGCCTATAAAAGTTTTGCCTGAAACTGTGACATAATCTAGAAACACATTTTCAATTAATTTATAACTTTTGCCATCTTTTTCATTCCCTATTAGAACATGACTGTGTTCACAAAATACCTCAGGACAGCTTTGAAAACTGATGGAATCTTACCTGACAGAACAATATATGAAGATATATTCCATATCATGATTATCTTGTAGAATTTGTTATGAAAATTCAGCATTAGAAATAAGGGAAATGAGACTTAAAAAATTGATACGTTTTGTTTGTTCATTTAAAGTCTAATGAATAGTGTATATTTTATTTTGCCTTAAAACTTTCACATGTAGGAAAGAAGTATGATACTTAAGAATATGAGTTCCAGTACATAAAAATAGATTCAAAATGAATGAAAGATCTAAATGTGAGTCAGGAAACCACCAAAATACTAGAGTAAAACACAGGAAGTAACCTCTTTGATATCTGCCATAGCAAATTCTTATTACATATGTCTCCTGAGGTAAGGGAAACAGAAACAAAAATGATCTATTGAGACTTCATCAACATAAAATCTTCTGCACAGTATAGGAAACAATCAATAAAATAAAAAGGCAGAATTCAGAATGAAAGAAGGCATTTTCAGGTGGTATATCTGATAAAGGGTTAGTATCCAAAATCTATAAAAAACTTATCAAGCTCAACACCCAAAAACAAATAACCCAGTTAAGAAATGGGAAGAAGACATAAATAGACAGTTTTCATCCTTTAAAAAATATATTTATTTGTTTATTTTGAGAAAAAGAGTGCAAGTGGTGAAGAAGCAGAGAGAGGACAGGGAGAATCCCAAGTAGGCTCCATGCTCAATGTGGAAGCCCAATGTGTGGCTCAAACTCACAACCGTGAGACCATGACCTAGGCTGAAATCAAGAGATGGATGGTTAACTGACTGAGCCACTCAGGAGCTCTGATAGAAGTTTTTCCAAGGAAGACATCCAGATGGCTAACAGACACACCAAAACATCCTCAACATCAAGCATCATCAGGGAAATACAAATCAAAACTATGATGAGATACCATCTCACTCCTTTCAGAATGGCTAAAACCAACAATACAAGAAATAACAGGTGCTGGTAAGGATGTAGAAAAAGGCAAAACCTCTTACGCTGTTGTTGGGAATGCAAACTAGTGCAGTCACTGTGAAAAATAGAATGGAAGTTCCTCAAAAAGTTAAAAATAGATTAGAGGTGGCAAGATGGCAGAGAAGTAAGGAGCCCCATTACCTCCACCTACCCACAATTATCAAACTTAGAAGAATTAAGTCACAGCTTTCTCATCTCCAAGAATGGAGGTGTGCACACAGACCCCTTAATGAAAACAGACTCATGGATGCCTGAGTGAGTATGCACTGGGATCAGAGACATTGGGGGAGGGAGCACTGGCCCAAAGCAGAGCTGGGAGACAAAGGGCCCAGAAACGTGGCACCGGGGAAGCAGAGAGCCCTGTGTCCAAAGGCACACAGAACCCCAGAGAGCCCAGCACGGAACTGCCCTGCAGGGCGGTGGAGAGATCAGGGGAAGAGAACTAGAGACTGAATTATTCATAGTGTAATCTCTGGAGAGGGGAGACTTGCCCGGGACTGAGAGATGGTGGACATTGGGAGGGAATTCCACCCCCATCAGAGGGCTTGTTCTCACATGGACCCGGCAGCTTGCCAATGTCAGGAGGAACCAGGGGAAAAACTGGCTCCACAATCCCCCTACTCAATCCCGGCCAGAGAGCTGCCCGTCAGTGGGAGATCATTTTGACTGTGGTGGCAGCATCAAGTGCGTGGGCTAGGACTTAGAAACCTGGCAGAACTTAGAAAACTGAAACAATTTGACCAGCCTGGGGCACAAGGGGGTTGTACTCAAGAGAGTGGCTGGCAATGCATGGTCTGAATGGGGCTTGGGGCGCCACCATTCTTCTCCCTTAATCCACTAGGCAGGGCCTCAGAGAGCAGCCCTTGAGACCCGAACTACCTACAACAAGACATGCCCATCCGCGCTGGAGAGCTGCTGTGTTTTTGCTTATGATTTTTGTTTTTTCTTTCTTTTCTTATTATTTTTACTTTTTAATGTTTTCCCTGGAATTCTCTCTTCTATTTTCCTATTTCCGTCTTTTCTCGCTTTCCCCCTGGAGTCTGGGAAAGACCAACATTTATGCACTGCTGTGCTTAGATCAACTCTTATCATCCAGATATTTTTTCCATTATGTCATCCTTATCTCCCCCCTCCACAGCTTTTATACCCTAAGACTGTCCTTTATCTCTGGCTGTCTCTGTCCCCTCCCCTTCTTCTTTTTTTTTTCCCTTTCCTGTCCTCTCTTTTCTTTCCTGTTCATTTTTTTTCTTTCCCCTTTTGATTTGCTTCTTCAGTTGTTCTCTCAGTGCATTTGTGTGCTTGTGTTCCCTGTGTGTTTTCCTTTTCAGCGCTATCTCAAAAAACAAGCTAAAGCACACATAGTGGAAAACGCAAATACCACTGAGTAGGGAAATAAATTAAGCAGAGGCATAACAAGAGAAACCAAGAGACACCATGAATAGAACATCTCCTGAAATGACAGAACCTAGACAGTCAAAGAGCCTCCTTCAACAGAGAAATACTAACAGGCGCACAGTGCAGAACAAGCTTTTAAAACTGACAAGAGACAGAAACCTAGGCCAAAATGAGGAAACTAAAGAACTCTCCTCTAAAGAAACTCCAGGAAGAAATCAGCTCAAAACAGACACAAGCAACATAACTGAAGAAAAATTTAGAATGATTGCCATAAAATTAATCGCTGGGCTTGAAAAAAGCATAGAAGCCATCAGAGGAGATATTGACACAAAGGCTAGGAACATTCAAAATAGCTGTGATGAGTTAAAAAAGGCTACAAAGAGGTGAATAATAAAACGGAGTCTACCACTGGACGGACTGACGAAGCAGAGAGGAGAATAGGTGAACTAGAACACACAGTTATAGCGAAAGAGGAGGCCGAGAAAAAGAGAGAGAAATTGACACAGGTGCACGAACGGAGAATTCAAGACCTGACTCACACAATCAAATGGAGAAATATCCGTATCAGAAGTTCCTGAGGAGGAAGAAAGAGAAAAAGGTCCTGAAGGGGTGCTGGAGAGAATTATACATGAAAATTTCCCCAATCTGAGGAAAGAGAAAGACACTGAAATTGAAGAGACACACCGAACTTGCTAAGAAGTAACTTAAACCGACCTTCAACACTACATATCATAGTGAAACTAGAAAAATATAAGGAAAAAGAGAGAATTCTAAAAGCAGCTAGGGATAAAAGGGTCGTAATATGCAAAAAGAAACCTATCAGAGTGAATACAGACCTATCTACTGAAACTTGGCAGCCAGAAAGGAATGGCAGGAAATCTTGAAAATGATGAACAGAAAGTATATGCAGCCAAGAATTCTTTATCCAGCGATCCTGCCATTCAAAATAGGAGAGAGAATGGTTTTCCCAAATAAACAAAAGTTGAGAGAATTCATCACCACCAAACCAGCCCTACAAGAAATCCTAAGAGAGACTCTATGAGAGAAAGGTAGCAAGGAATATAAGACATGAGAGGCATCAATACAAACATGAAATCTACAGAAAACACAATGAATCTAAACCCACATTTTTCAATTATAACACTGAATGTCAATGGACTGAATGATCCAGTGAAACGACACAGGGTAGCAGAATAGATCAAAAGCCAAAATCCATCTATTTGCTGTCTACAAGAGATTCAACTTAGATCTGAAGACAGCTTCAGATTGAAAGTAAGGGGATGGAGACATATCTACCATGTGACTGGACGCCAAAAGAAAGCTGGAGTAGCCATACGTATATGGGACAAACTGGACTTTAAAGTAAATGCAGTTACAAAAAATGAAAGAGAACATTATATAATAATTACAGGGGTCTCTACATCAGGAAGAACGAACAATTATAAATATCTATGCACCAAATCCGGGAGCACCCAAATACATAAAACAATTAATCACAGACAGAAAGAATCTTTTTGGTAAGAATGTGCTAATTGCAGGGGATTTAAATACTCCACTGACAGCAATGGATAGATCAACCAGATAGAAAATCACTAAAGAAACAATGGACCTGAATGACACACTGGAGCAGATGGAATTGATAGATATGTTTAGAACTCTGCATCCTGAAGTTAGGAAATTCACCTTCTTCTAGAGTGCACATGGAACATTCTGCAAGATAGATCACATACATGGGAATAAAGCAGCCCTCCATAAATATAATCGAATTGAGATCAAACCATGCACACTTTCAGATCACAGTGCTGTGATCCTTGAAATTAACCACAGGAAAATGTCTGGAAAACCCCCAAAAATGTGGAGGTTAAAAACTACCTTACTAAAGAATGACTGGGCTAATCAGGCAATTAGGAAGAAATTTAAAAATATATGGAAACAAATGAAAACGAAAATACAACAATCCAAAATCTCTGGGACACAGCAAAGGCAGTTCTAAGAGGAAAGTATATTGCAATTCAGGCCTATTTCAATAAACTAGAAAAAGCACACATTCAAAATCTAACAGAAAACTACTGGATCTAGAAGGGGAGCAGCAAGAGCACCCCAAGCCCAGTAGAAGAAAAGAAATAATAAAGATCAGGGCAGAAATAAACAGTATAGAACCAAAAAAAAAAAAAAAAACAGTCGAGCAGATCAATGAAACCAAGAGTTGGTTATTTGAAAAAATTAAAAAAAATTATAAACCTCTAGCCAGGCTCCTTAGAAAGAAAAGAGAGAACACCCAGATAGACAAAATCATGAATGAAAAAGGATCGATTACAACCAATCCCTTAGAAATACAAGCAATCATTAGAGATTACTATGAAAAACTATATGCCAACAAACTGGATAACCTAGAAGTAATGGACAAATTCCTAAATGCAGATGCACTACCAAAATTCAAATGGGAAGAGATAGAAAGCATGAATAGACTGATAACCAGTGAAGAAAACGAATCCGTTATCAAAAATCACCTAGTGAATAAGAGCCCAGCGACAGATGGCTTCCCAAGGGAATTCTACCATTTATTTTTTTTCTGTTTATTTATTTATTTTTTAACATTTGCAATTTTTTTCCATCATTTACACTACAGTAGTTACAATTACACTCCAAACAGAAAAGCAAAGTAAAAAATCAAAACACCAACTTCTATTTCATGTAATTAGACATATACAGAATTAGAAGGTTATGCAACAACTAGTTAATCACCTAATTTCACAGCTATCTGAAGTGGCAATCATTATATAGCAGCTTATCTATGGTACATTCAAGATAAATGATACAATTTATTACTTGCCCATAAGCTACAACACAGCCTGCTTAATACCTTTCCTTAAATTCCACTTCTATACTACAATATACTTGAGGTCCATGCAAAAAAGTAGCTACCTTTTATGTAGGAAATAGATGATTAAGTCTTTGGTGTTGTAAAAGCAACTTCATTTAAACATAACCACCCCCACCACCAAAAAAAGAGGAAAAAAAAAAGTACCAAAAATAATAAGGGAAAAACCCAAGACACACTTCCTAGGGGGGAAAAAAACCAAAAAAACAAAACAAACAAACAAACAAACAAACAGCATGTAATTTCTGTCCTTGGAATGTATTAAATAAGGAAACACCACCAACAAGCAAAACAAGTACTACAATGTAAAAACATTTAAAAAAAACCCTCTCACATGCATAAATGAAAGATTGCACACAAAGAACTCACATCTTTTCAAGCTTCAATAGTAAATATTTTACTACTATGTATTAAATACTGCATGGTTTGCTCAAGCTAAGATGACTAATGGATAGTTGATACCTGTCACAACACAGCATTTTATATACTGTTAAGTTAAACTGCAATACAATCTAAGTTTATTTTGGGAGTGGTTGCTGTATCATTGGATTTAATGAAATGTTTAGAGGTGCAGTAGGCATGACTTTGAGTAGATAATAAAAGAAAATGCAAAATGCTTATTGATTTATGATGTGGTTTCATCTACCAGACATTTAAAGCAGAGCTAATACCTATTCTCAAACTATTGAAAAAATAGAAATAGAAGGAAAACTTCCAAACTCATTCTATGAAGCCAGCATTACCTTGATACCCAAACCAGACAGAGACCCAGAAAAAAAAA
>NC_043714.1:53042733-53073316 GCF_006229205.1 Suricata suricatta
TATATTCACGATGGAGTACTACATGGCAATGAGAGGGAATGACATATGGCCCTTTGTAGGAAAGTGGATGGACCTTGAGGGTGTCATGCTGAGCGAAGTAAGCCAGGCAGAGAAGGACAGAAACCATATGTTTGCACTCATAGGTCTAGCAGGAAAACAAGAGAGACCTAATGGAGAACCAGGGGGAACGGAGGAGGGAAAGAGAGTTGGGGAGAGAGAGGGATGCAGAACTTGAGAGACTACTGAAAGCTGAGAATGAACTGAGGGTTGGGGGGGAGGGAGGAGGAGGGAGGGGGGAAGACAGGTGGTGGTGATGGTGGAGGGCACTTGAGGGGAAGAGCACTGGGTGTTGTATGGAAAACAATTTGACAATAAAATATTATGGAAAAATAAATAAATAAACTCTTTCTCCCCTTTCCCTGCCCTGCCCTGGTCTAGTTGATCAATGAAGGATTAAATATACCAAGTTAGAGAAGCAAGATCTTTACTTGAGGAGAGAAGAAGAGTGACCTTAGAACTGCTTGCTTTTTAAAACATGGATCATGTGACTGGGTCAATCGGTTGAGCATCCAACTTTTGCTCATGTCATGATCTCACGGTTCTTGAATTCAAGCCCCATGTCAGGCTCTCCGCTTGTCATCAAAGACCTTTGGATCTCTACTCCCCTCTCTCTGCCCCTCCCTCACTCTCACTTTCTCTTTCTTTCTCTACTCTCCTCTCTCTGCCCCTCCCTCACTCTGACTCTCACTTTCTCTTTCTTTCTCTCTTTCAAAAATAAATAAACATTTTTAATTGATGTATCATGTGACTTTTAGAGAATTCACACAAGTGAGAAATCATGAAGTATACTAAAGTTTCTAGTAAAGAATGAAGAGAAAAATGCTTCAGAATCATCAGTTCTACAAGACAATGATTATAGAAAAACTTAGTCTGACAACTGTCACCTGGACAAGTACTGTCTAAAAAGTAAGCCTCCCTAAAATCAGCTATGTCCCTTATCTGGAGTCTCATCGGGAATTTCTAGAGCAGGAGGAATCAATCAGGGAACCAAAGACTATGTAAGCCAACAGAAGATAAATATAATGATGATTAGAAGTTCCAAAAATAAGATCGCTTCAACTCTCTCTCATGCTATCCCAAATAGCATATGTTTGGATGGTTTCCTAATGAAGTTTTTCAGAATTTCATCATCAAGTCTTTACTTAATTTAAAGAATAGACCTCAAGATCTAATTCAGTCTCAAAATGTATTTATTATCTACCATGAACAGATATTATGGAGTATATTTTTGAAATACTTCTTTCTCCAGAAGAGTCAGGAAACATGTCTAGGAAAGTAAACTTTCATGGTGTAGTCGTAGGTTGTCTAGCCAGGGGGGAAGCCTAAGGCATCATGCTTTAGTAGTGGTGTTATTATGTTCTTTCATAATCAGTAAAATATTATATTCCACTGTGAAAGTGCTGACTTTCAGTGAGTCACAGGAGTCTAAATATTCCATTACTTGCACTTAATGGCACTATGAACTGTTGAGGACATCTGACACTGTTTAATCAAACAGAGATCGAA
Source organism: Suricata suricatta (assembly GCF_006229205.1). Taxonomy (NCBI): domain Eukaryota; kingdom Metazoa; phylum Chordata; class Mammalia; order Carnivora; family Herpestidae; genus Suricata; species Suricata suricatta. The sequence goes on from NC_043714.1 coordinate 53,044,300, forward strand.
CACGATTTTTTATGGCCAGAATTTGCTTAGGGGACAGACAAGTAGATATGAGAAGCTGGCCTTGACTTTTGAAAATGATAATCCTTATAGTATGTCATCCTTTTAAAAAGAATTGTTTTTAATGTTTATTTATTTTTGAGAGCAAGAGACAGAGTGCAAACAGGGGATGGGCAGAGAGAGAGAGGGAGACACAGAATCCAAAGCAGGCTTCCAGCTCTGAGCTGTCAGCACAGCACCCAATGCGGAGCTTGAACTCATGAACTTGAGATCATGATCTGAACCAAAGTTGGAAGCTCAACTGACTGAGCCATCCAGGTGCCCCATAGTATAAGGTTCTTTTTAATTGGATATCTACCAGTTGGATGTGGTCACAGTACAGATGTGAACATCCATATAAACTTTCCTGTAGTAATTTTATCAGAGTTAATCCTAGTTGGGTGTCTGGCATGACTTTATACTTGTAAGAGGTTATGATAAAGCTTTGGACTGTTTTTATAAATACGCCATTATAGTTTAATCAGTTTTTCAAAATCTGCTTGTACTTTCTACTACTTAGAAGACTGGAAGTGTAGGACTTGCTGTCTATTGTATTTTATTGATCAGTTTAGGTACCTCAAAATGAGTTTGTCAGTCATTGGCAATTAAAAAGGCAATCCACAATGAGGAATTTAATTTAGAAAGGAAGGAAGGAAGGAAGGAAGGAACGAACGAACAAACGAACGAAGGAAAGGAGAAAGGAAAAGGGAAAGGGAAATAAAGGGAAAGGGAAAGGAAGGAAGAAAGAAAAAGAATCTGAAAAACAAATAACCTTTTAATTATGATGCAATTGAATACATTTTTTGATAAAGTTAATTAACGTAAAAATAAACATACAATTTGTAGATGGCACTGAATGTCAACTTTCCCTAAATATACAGTAAAAAAAAAATAGTCAAATTTGTCATATTCTCTCTTTTCCATTAGGGAATGTAAGCATAAAAGGTAAAAATAATCTGAGTAAACACCAAGCAACCATTCAGAGCTCATCACAGATATTCTGTATACGAAATTAAACTTTTTTATTATCGTTTTGTTTAAATTTTAGTTTCAAGTTTTCATTTAAATTCCAGTTAGTTTACATATAGTGTAGTGCTAGTTTCAGGGTCAGAGTTAGTGGTTCATAACTTGCCACTTAACAGTGCTCTTCATAAATGCCATTTTTGATTAAATTTTAGTTATATGATCCTAAAAATGTTTCACATCTTGTAAGGAGAGCTTTGGAAATAGTGTATTTAGTTTTAATAAAAAAGCCAGAAAGAAGAGTAAAAGAATGTCAATATCCTTATCCTGGCTGCCAATCAGAATCATCCAAGGCTTTTTAAATTTTTATTTTTTAAAAGTAATTTTCTTTTAAAATATTGTCAAATCATCTCAAATTATGGATACAGTTTTAATTCTAGATGTAACCTTGGAATGGCATATCAACATAATATAGCATCTTAAAACGAGAAGAAATTTTAGTATCTCCCCAAAGGCATAAATAAAAATATAAAAGATCTAATCTAAAAACCATACTTGATACACTAATAGAAAATGGCAACAAAAGGAATGGCATCTTAGACTCTTACTTAACTCTAATTGTATGTGTTAAGTGTTAAACACCAAAAATTTTAAAGGTATTTCACTTAATGCAGTTAATGTTTATTTATAAGCTAACATTTGGTTTTGGCACTTATCTGAGTGGGTCCAGTAATCTATTTTTAATAGACTGGGTTTGATAGGGGTGATTCTTGCCCAGAGAACTCTCAGAGTTTTAACTATTTTAAATTGTTGCTGATGATGAAAGATGTTTTAATTGTTCATGTCCATTTAGTACCTGTATTTAATCAGAGACACAAGGCTTCCCCACCTAGATCCTTGTATTCCCACCCTTGGGGTCTTCTACTGCCTTGTTCAGGAAAGCTCACTTGTTTCCTAAAGGGAAGACCCCAAAATACCTTGCCTCCACCTTTGTGATGCGTCTGGGAAGAACTAGTCGCTTCCTTTTCAGGTTCCTCATTTTGTTCAGTTTCTCATCTGAGCCCCCTCTCCACATATTCTCCCTTATTCAGTAAGAAGCAGGGAAGCTCAACTTTTACTTGAGCAGAACTGACTTAACATCTATCACACATTGTCTATTTTAACTTGGCCAGATCCAATCTTTGCACAGGCATGCTTCAGGACATTAGCCTGTTTTAGGCAAAGTGCTGCTTCTTCCCACCAGACCCTAACCTGTGCATGCACCAAATACTTATTTCTTTCCTTGACTCCTAATTCAGTATATTTTGCTCCTTTGTTAACCGACTTTGCTTATAGACTTCCTCACTGTTAAAATGGTCCATTAGTAGTTTCTCCCTCTTCTAGCTTTCCCATATACAAATATACATTTCACTAAAGAAAGGTAATTTGGCTAGCCCATCTACTTTTCCCACTCAAAATCCTCATTTTCCCCCCTTGTTTCATAACTTGCCAATGGGCAAGGCCCAAAAATGCACTCATATATTTCATATGACAGCTTGGCTTCCCAAAGCCTCATGCCAAAACACCATCAGGCCTGAGAGAGAAAAATTAGTTATTCAACATTTGAATTGCATGCACCCATATATTTTAACCTCAATTTGATAAATCTGTATATACATTTAATTAAAAACACATTCACTTGTGCTCATTTTGTTGCCAGGACAGGGAAACATATTTATCTTAAAACAAGAGAAATTGCTTTTTTATACAATATCAACAGAAGTTTCAAGACTTAATGAAGTACTTTTGATTTTCAACTTGGAGGCTGTCCAGTTGGAGTAAATAATCATTCTTAGTGTCTGTCTCTAAATATTTTTTCTTTGAATCCAATTATTTGCTTCTTTGAACCCAGATTTTCATGGCCATACTCTAAAGTGGAGTACTCTAGTAAATGTGAGAGAAAGGAACTAATGTGGACATTAAATTGCAAATGTTCTCATACTTACCTTTCTTTTAGCATCTTTACATTAAAATTATGTATTACTTCTTTAATATTTTAATGTACAGAGACTGAGTTATTTTATTAATATTGTTAGCAACATTTCTGGTGCATAGGACAAAGCTAGTAGTAGTAGTAGTATTTAAACATCTTTTTGTAAATTAATAAGCTATGGTTCTTGGGCGATTTATCCCAACCTTTACCCTGATACAATTTGGTCTAATGAAATAGCTTGGTCACTGGAATGTGCTGCCTAACCTCCGTGTGCCCTGGTTGTACATTTGCCAAAATAGTCCCAGGTCAGACCTGAAGACTGAAGAATTTAAGACGTGCAGATGACCTTGAACACGGCCTGTTACAAAAGAAAAACCAAAACCAAACAAACAAAAACTCCAACTATTGCCATTATTAGTATTGAGAGTCTACCTGTCTCCTTCTGTCTATACTATTTTTGACATGAGTGTAGAAATTTTTTAAACTTTTTATGTCAGAATGAATGAATTATAATTCAATGTTTATTGATTTATCCTTGCATATTGCTTATGTTTACACTGTCCCCTGCTTGTTTTTGTTCACCAGCTTGCTGATTTTTGAAAAAAAGGGGTAAATATTAGGGACAATTTAATTTTTGCCCTCAACATTTGATAAAAGTCAGGGTGAATTTTGAAAGTTTTGACCAGACATTTCCCCTTCTGCTTTTTCAGGGAAGGATCTTAAAATTTTTAAGTAAATAAATAAACAAACAAATAGTACATGAGTTCATGATAGGGGTTTGGAAGGGGTCAAAGAGTTAAGAGTGAGCTTCTTAAGGAGCAAAATTTCTCATGCTGTGTTAATGTTATTACACTTCTAGACTATCTTTCCCTTTTGGCAGGTGCCTCTTATGTCCTGAAGTATGATAAAACATTAAAAAAATTGGCATAGTCCAGGAGAACTAAAGAAAGAAATGGGCACTTGAGGGGCTCAGTCCACTGAGCATCTGACTGGCTCAAGGCATGACCTCTTGGCTGGTGAGTTTGAACCCTGCCTCAGGCTCTGTGCTGACAGCTCAGAGCCTGGAGCCTGCTTCGGATTCTGTGCCTCCCTCACCCTCTCTGCCCCTCCCCCACTTGCTCGCTCTCTCTCAAAAATAAATGAAAACATTAAAACAAATTAAAGGAAGAAAGAAAGGAAGAAAGAAAGAAGAAAGGAAGAAAGGAAGAAAAAGAAAGAAATCTGCCAAGGTGACTGTTTTTTTTTTTGCAAGGAAGGAGCTCTCTTTTCTTTTTATGTTTGCTTATTTATTTTGAGAGATAGAGAGAGAGAGCAGGGGAGGACAGAGAGAGGGGGAGAGAGAATCCCAAAGGCTCCAAGCTCAGCATGCAAAGCCCAACATGGGCCTCCATCCCACAACTATAAGATCATGACCTGAGCTGAAGAGGAAGATGTCTAACCGACCGAGCCACCCAGGTGCCCAAGGAAAGATATCTCTTTATCTTCTGTATATTTTGATGTTTTTCTCTAAAAGACTTGGGTGCAGGCAGAGTGGCTATTATTTTTTTAACTATTATATATTCTATCATCATTGTTAGTTCTTTATTCACTGACTAAATTTACATATTTCCAAAAATAGTTTTTTCCCTAAATTAGTACATGAATAGAGCTAATAAATAAAAAGCATAATTTCAACAAATCAGATTTTTCCAAATTCATAAATATTGATTACAAAATAAACATTTTAAACGTTTTAATGTGTAATATATAAGATTCTTTTAAGTGTTTTGCCTGTTTTTAAAAATAGGCAACAAACAATTATACAGGCTATAAAATGTTAATACCAATTTTATATTTCTTCTTTATTCCATATTTTTCTTTATAATATCATTTTTACCAATTGAGACAATTCATTTCATTAAAGACTAGAGAAATTCTTGTTTTCATTCCCTCTCTATTCTACATATAAGCTTTCAGATTTAATTTATTCAGTGATTCTTGCTTTATTAGAAATCTTACTCATCTCCCAAAGTTTTAAACCTAAAAGTTTTAGCTATTTAAAAGCTGAAGTGAGGGGAACTATATGTTTTAAATCTGCCCAGTTATAGAACAGACTGACATATTGTACTTCCACTGCCTTTAAAAGATTAAGAATTGGGCACCAGGGTGGCTCTGTTGGTTAAGAGTTCGACATTGGCTCAGGTCATGAACTCCCAGTTTGTGGGTTCAAGCCCTGGTCGGGCTCTGTACTGACAACTTGGAGCCTGGAGCCTGCTTTAGATTCCTCTCTCTCTCTCTCTCTCTCTCTCTCTCTCTCCTTCTCTTTTTCTCTCTTTCTCTCTCCCTCTCTCCCACTCATTCACTGTCTCTAAAAAAAATAAAAATAAAAAAACAAAGATTAACAATTTATCTAAGTTAAACTGTCCAGTTAAAAGCACTTTAAATTGAAAGTAGCTTAACCTAAAGAAATGTGGATTATCCCAGTACTTCTTAACTATCCTGCTTACAATCATACTGAACTCTCATTATTGGCATTTTTAACCATGATCCAAGGTTCAATACAAATTTTCTTCCAGGTTCTGTCAGGAGTTATTAGAAGTTTAATGATGTAGATAGTGATGTGAAATTATTTTCTTCACAATAAGAACCAAATCAGGAACTTCCCATAATTGAGGGCCTTTCCATTGAAACACTTACTTTATTGAGGTAAAATTTATAGAAAATAACGTAGATGTGCAATTTGATAAATTTTGACATGTTAATATATTTATTTCATTACAGTGTGAACATGGAATCTCTTAGTCTTAAAATATTTCTTCCCATCAAATTCCCTTTCACAACATGCAGATCTGAGGTTTTCGTCAAGTGACATTTCCTTTCAGACTGAAGAGGTTTCTTTAGCATTTTTTATAGTGGCAATCTAGGGACAAAACATTCTCACTTTTTATTCTAAAAAAATTTTTTTAATGCTTTATTTATTTTTGATACAGAGAGAGACAGAGCACGAGAGGGGGAGGGGCAGAGAGAGAAGGAGACACAGAACCGGAAGCAGGCTCCAGGCTCTGAGCTAGCGGTCAGCACAGAGCCTGACGCGGGGCTCGAACCCACCAACGTGAGATCTGACCTGAGCAGAAGCCGGAGGCTTAACCGACTGAGCCACCCAGGCGCCCCTCACTTTTTATTCTAAAAATGTATTTATTTGCCTTCATTTTTAAAGGATAACTTGGTGGGATATAGAAAATCTACTGATAGGGTTTTGTTCTTTTATACTTTGCAATAAGTCATTCCAATGGTTCTAGCTTTAATAGTTTCTGATGAAAAGTCATCCATTTGTTCCTATTCGTATCATGACATTCTTTGCTTGCTTTCAAGATTTTCTTTTTCTCTTTGCCTTTCAACAATTTGACTCTGATGTATCTAGAAGTAAGTCCTTTGTATTTATCTTAACTGATGTTTGGTGAGCTTCTTGGATCTATAAATTAATGCTTTCCACAAATTTGAAAAGTTTTGAGCCATTGTTTCTTCAAATATTTATTTTTCCTCCCTTTCTTTCTCTACTAATTTACTATGTATCTTTGACCATATGTTAAACTGGGATTCTGTTTATTATCAGTGATTTTAGAAAATCTTTTCTGTTCCTAAAATCGAATAATTTTATTTATCAGCTTTTAAGTTCATTGACTTATTTTTTATGAATAGATTGTTTTTCCTACTCTCTGCTTATCTTTTTGCCTTGCCCAGAGGGTTTCTGTCTCTCATAGTTTAGCTGTCAATCATGCTTATGCAATCTATATTCTATATTTAGAAGTCACTCTAATGACTTTCAAGATTCTGATTTTCCCCTTAAAATTTCCAGCTTCTTTTCTAGCTCAATACTGTAACCTCTGACATCTGTAAGGGATAATTCTCCCGATATCTCATTCATTTGTATCTTTTATTTTTTTGGAGCCAAATTGAAAGTAGGTTCAGTTGTCATTTTGATCCAGTAAATAATGAATTTGTCATTTTTACTCTCTTTGACTACAATTTCTGAGGTAAAATGTTTCTTACGTTTCTATCCTTAAATAGCTCTTTACTTACTGTATTTAATTTAAAAGATAGTTATTTACTTGGCATATGTGTGACTACTTCATTACTTTGCCTTCGCAAGAAATCCTAAACTTCATAAGACTATTTCAATATGTGCATTTCCTAGGCAAGACACCATCTCACATTTATCAGTATGAACTAAATAAGTTTCATAGTCTCCTAAGCATATGGCATAATTAAACCAGAGTGATCCTATTATACAACTCAAATGAATAAGTTATGATTATCAAAAACTACCAGAAACAGAAATCCAAAACAAATGCCCAACTAAATAGACAAATAAAATCTCTTATCATAATAGAATCCTTGGGGAACCTTAACTTTGGGTGGGTGGGTTAAGCATCTGACTTCGAATCAGGTCATGGTCTCACATTTTGTGAGTTTGAGCCTCACATTGAACTCTGTGCTGACAGCTCAGGGTCTGGAGCCTGCTTCAGATTCTCCCTCTCTCTCTCTGCCCCTCCCCTGTTCACACTCTGTGTGTCTCTCTTTCTCAAAAATAAATAAACATTACAAAAAAAAATTACAAAAGAATTGAATCCTTGAGTCAGGGAGACCTTTTTACCAGAAAGACTCAAATGGAGAATATAATAAACTACTTACGTTGAGTTGCAGACTAGAATGTGGGATGTATGGCAATGGTCCCAAACACAACTAAGAGAGCCCTTCTGAATCATGACACCACACCTTAGAGACACACATGCTATCCATGCTATTTTAAAAGATATGTTGCTTAAGTTTATAATGGATATGAGTGCTCTTCTTTTTTGAGACGATTCCAAATACTAGACAGATATAATTTTTAAATAGCATAAGGAGCTGTAAAATGTATTTAAAAAGCATCATCTATAGCCTATATCCTAATAACTTCTAGTCACGTACAAATATCCTCAGACATTAATGTCAGATACTAGGTTTAACATCAGAACAAAGACAGACAACCTGCATGTAATGTCGTGCTGACACAAATCCACCTCAGGTTCTGACTATAAATGCTAAAAAAAGAAAATTATAAATTGAATATGATGATCCTAAGGGCAGGCACATCATCGTGAGGAAAGGTAAATAGACAGGCAGCCAATGGAGCTTAGGACTGACTCAGAAGAAAGGATACCACCTAAAAGCCTTAAATGCCAACAAAAGGCTCCAGGAATGCATTCTTCTTATCATTAATTTTAAATAGAATTCTCTGTAATTTTCTCCAAAATGGCATTTTATAGTATTGAATTTAACATCATTAAAAGTTCAACTGCATTATCTCCGTAGATCATAATTTTTAATTTAAAAAAACATTTTCTTCCCAGATGCTGAGGTACATCGTAGACTCAAAAATAAATATGCTGCTTGATAATATTTTTCTTTTTATATTCAAATGTATAAATAAATCAGCCAAAATATTTTTACAAACACCATATTTTTTCCTTCACTCAGACTATTTTTCAAAAAGTATTTTTACAAGATGAAATTAACTGAACAGTTTTCTATAATTTTGACTATTAAATATTTAGCTACATTTAGAAACTGCAAAATATAGGCCTTAATTTTCATTAGATTCCAGTAGGACATAAATCTATTTATAACATTGAAAAGGCATTAACTCATCCTACATTTGATATACTGTAAAGAGCAAAGATCAAATTTCAAAATTAAATATTACACATCATTTGAGTTTTTATCATATAAGTAATTTACTACCTTGATTATGGAGAAATACAGTTCATCATTTCCCCTTTTTTAGAGTTTGACTTCAATAATTAAAACTTATAGAAAGCTTTAAAAGTTAAATTTCCCCCAATCTTTGGTTATAAGTACTTTAATTAAAAGTTTCCAACTGAGTTTGAATAAAATGCATCCAACATTTTAAAGAATATATTTTCAAAAAAGTTTAATATTATTCTAGAAAAATTCAGTTATAAAAAATTCTTTAAAAATTTAAATGTTATGAAAATCTTTAAAATTACAGTATTGTAATGCTGATTTTTATAGTTTATATATACTATCTTATTAAAACCACTCTGTGTATGTAAAAATAGTTACTATTTTTTACTATTTCCTCTTCTACTTTGACTGATAGACCATTTTCACTTTTTCAAAGTTGATTAAAATACCAAGAATTTCAGAAAATACATAAATTCCAAAAGTTCCAAGTATATTACTGCTCAGAAGCCTCTCAAATTAGTAAGAACAATGGTTATACCATAGCAATTCGCTCTGCAAATTTGTATTTATATTTTCCTGATAAATATGATTTCATATTTAACATTGAGCTTCCGAATAGACTTTACAATACCATTCACAAAAATGCCAGATGTTTCTGACAGAATGAACTTCCATTCTGGAAGTTTTCAATTCACAAATTAGATGAACAAATTACATTGTGCTAGCAAATGAATGTGTGAGTTTGGAAAGCTCTTCTTCTAACGGCTCTAACACATCAATAGCTATCATCATAGTTTTCATAATTACACACACACACACACACACACACACACTTGATAAGAAAAAAGAGAAATGTATTTAGCAGAACAGTCATATAACTGAAGTCATACTTTACGCAGTTCTGAAACCACCTCGTTCATTTCCATCCTCAGACACAGTGTTTTAAATACTGGTTAATGTGTGAAGTAGAGCTGCTACTTTCTCAGGAAATGTGTGTCGTCTGACTTTTATGTGGCTAGTGGCATCAGCACAGTCCTGAGGGTGATGGGAAATGTCAAACAAATACTTGGGATAAGAACGGTTATCACTTTTTTGAAAAATATAAATTTGGCATGTAATTTCTCATTAAACTTGTACTTTTAGTTTCTTGAGTTCATTACCACTAAAAATTTATTGCAAAAAAATTTTTAATCATTTGTCAGAAATATCTGGCACAATAAGTCATTAATTACAAAGATTAATGGTATAGGGGTGTCTGGGTGGCTCAGTTGGTTAAGTGTCTGACTTCATCTCAGGTCATGATCTCATGGTTCAAGCCCTATGTCGGGCTCTGGACACACAGCTCGGAGCCTGGAGCCTGCTTCAGACTCTGTCTCTCTCTCTGCCCTCCCCCACTCACGCATGAGTGCTCTCTCACTCTCTATCTCTCTCTCTCTAAGATAAATATAAAAAGTTAAAAAAAACAAGTTGAATGGTATAAGAAGTGTGTTTATTGCAAAGTGTTTTTCTTTAGTTTGACTCATTTGAGGATCTTCCCTCTCCCACAAAAAAAGAGAAAAAACATTATTACTTTCACTATGAAGCAATGTAGTCAGCCATATAAGCTTTTTCACACATTTAAAAGTTGAAATAAACATCAGAAATAAAAGAGTGAGTATTTCTTCTCAGCCATGGAAACCAAAGATAGATTTGAAAGTTGTTAGCACACAGGGAGGAAATATTTCATCAGCTAACCCTGATGAATCTTAATTTTTTAATGTGTAGTTAAATCCCAAATAAACAAGAAAATATGAGGTTTCAAGAAAAATTATAAAAATAATTTTCATAGGTAATTCATAGAATGGTTACAAGTTTATGAAAAGAAGCTCAACCATTTTTGGGAATCAGAAAAATGCTATGATACCATTCTTTACCTTCAGATTAACCAAAACGAGTCGGCAAAGATGATATTTACTATCTCGGATGTGGTACAGTAGCTCTCATTGTTTCCTGGCGGCAGTGGAAACAGTTATTGCCACTTGGAAGCAATTTGAGAGTATTTGGAAAATAAGTAAACATAAACTCTAGGAAAAACAAATATTCTGACTCCTGGATACATACCTCCGAGAAACCTCTCAGACCTATGTGGGTTCTAGAGCCATTTGGGTGGGGCAAGGTGGCAGGGAAATATAGGCAGTTAGATTGTATTAGAAAGGAATGATTCAGAGGTGCCTGGGCAGCTCAGTTGGTTAAACATATTCTCTTGACTTCTGCTCAGGACATGATCTCATGGTTCAGGAGTTCGAGTCCCACATAGGGCTCTGCACTGACCATGTGGGGTTTCTGTCTTCCTCTCTCTCTTTTTCTCCCCCACTTGCTCTTTATCTCTCTCTCTTTTAAATACAGATTTAAAAAGAAAGAAATGATTATTAAAAATATGGCAAGACATCCTTTGGAATCAATGCCACAATTAACTGTGACAGAAAAGCTACAGCAACTTGGGTAGATGAGAAGAGTTCTGATTTATCTTTTTAAAGCAGAAAACAGGAGAATATTTATACCATAATACAAGTTACTTAAGTAAGTTAAACAGATTCACAATACCCAATATATTTCTTCAAAGATACCTCACATCCAAGGGCATAGTCTGAACATGTTAGTCAGTTCTTATAAACGGAGAGAAAAAGAAGAGAAAACTGAAAGCAAAAGAAAAAAACAGTTTTATCAAACTCTCCAGCTAAAACAAAGTAAACACCCTGTGCCACTGCCCAGCAAAAGTTAACTAGAGGAGGGTCTTACACACGCTGATGAAAACAGGGTCCTAAGATGTGAAGACTAAAATGAATTCATCTCCCATCTGTTCTGAAGTCTAAAACAAAATGCACACACAACATAAATACACACGTGTATTCATCAGGACTATAGAATATCACATTCCAAATGAAAAGCAGCAAGAGCAAAAGACAGAACTCCACTTCCAGGAAGTTACACACAGAAAAGGAAAGCAAATGTTGAGATAACAGGCTTTGTAAGTGAAGGGTATAAAGTATGTCACCCCAAAATATGACCATAGGAGTTCAGGGCACGCCACCTGAAAATCTGCCACTTTGATATACTGATTACTTTGAGCTGAAGGAACGTGAAAAAGAGCAAATGCAAAAAGAGACTTTTTCTGAACTCCCCTTTTCTGACTAACAATGGATCCTCAAAAAGGAACTCAATTGTCATAAATTTTCTCCTTAGGAGTTTATCAACCAAGGAAAATTGTCTCATCGCAGTAAAGGAGACTAAAAGTAAAAAAACGCATGCAGAAAATTTGTCAAAAACTATCTTACCTCCCATCTATTTTCCTAAGGGCCAGTTCTTCTTTCCTAAATATCATTTATTCTACCATGACATGGCCTATATCTCTTTTCCTTTCCCCTATTTAGATAGTATTTAATCTCGAATTTTTTTTAATTTTTTTTTATTGCTTTTTTTATTTATTTTTGAGAGACAGAGAAAGACAGCTGGAGCAGGGGAGGGTCAGAGAGAGAGGGAGACACAGAATCCGAAACAGGCTCCAGGCTCTGAGCTAGCTGTCAGCACAGAGCCCGACGCGGGGCTGGAACCCACGAACCGTGAGATCTGACCTGAGCCGAAGCCGGATGCTTAACCGACTGAGCCACCCAGGCGCCCCTAATCTCGAATTTTAAACCATCTCTGAGGAGTTACTATTTGTTCCTGTTTATCTCCCATGGATACATGAGGTAGATATGTGAATGATGTTTTTTATTCTTGTTTGTCTTTTATTACAGTGAGTCTCAGCAAAGAATTCAGAAAAATCCTGAATGAAAAATGGTTTTTCCTCACTACAGAATATATAGAATGAAGTCAGGCAGACTGAGAATGATTCCTATAGCATAAATCTTTAGGTGTGTAATACGATTTTTCTTCTCCTCTGACCCTTGTTCAGTACAATCATGGATACAGTAGAGTATATTGTATATGCCGCTGAGAAATATATGGAGAAGCCTGAATAATTTAAAGAAACAAAGAGCAGAGATCACAGGATCACCTTTGAACACCCCTAGGCTATCCGACTGAATTTCTGGTTCAATTAGCAGAACTACTCAAGGAAGAGAAATACCTCAGGGACATTAGTGTTGTCTAAGGTAGGGGGTGCCAACATTTTCTAGAATTAAAGCTTCTGTGTTCTGAAATTTGGAAATATAAAGGCTCATGTAAGTAAATGGGGAAGAAGTTATGTTTTTATAAGTACATGAGAATAAATGGAAGAACAGACTGAAAGAACTTTTTCTATCTGAACCACTCAAACTCCCCGTTGGTTGCATTTAAATTACTCTTTTTTCACGAATTTAATTTTACATATTTTATGTGCATGGAATGTATCCATTTCTCAGAATGTGGCCAACTCTCAGTATGTATTTTTTTCAGCGTTTCATGCAGTATTATTTTACAGAGTAATTTTGTCCTGAGTTAAAATGAATAGACTTTTGCTAAATCAATCCTATTCTTTGAAAGTCAATCTTATGTTAATAAGGGTTAGGAGTCAATACTGCGTTAGTTCATTTTCATATTTCCTTATAAAAATGTTTTTTTGTGTGTTCTAATATAAAAATAACAGCTTGATTGCAAAATAAAAGTTCAACGGTAGCATCTTATATGAATTTCATTTACTTTTTAAATAAGAACTAGGGGCGCCTGGGTGGCTCAGCTGCTTAAGTGTCAGACTCTTAATTTCAGCTCAAGTCATGATCTCATGGTTTGTGACACTGAGCCCTGTGTCATGCTCCTCCGTGCTGACAGTGTGGAGCCTGCTTTGGATTCTCTCTTTCTCCCCACCCCTCTGCCCCTCCCAGCTCTTTCTCTCTCTTTCTCTCAAAATAAATTTAAAAACTAAAAAAAAGAAAAAAAGAAGAAGAACTGTGCTAGTAGAAAAGAGCGAATCATAATTTGTACTTAGAAGTGCTTTTCTTTCTCCTATATAATTTATTTGTTAGGAAGATATCCTTAAGATTAAAGTTATAATTATAAGCATACTGGACAGTTTCAATTGAATACCAAAAGAACATGTGATTGCAACTGAATTATAGAAGTTGGCCTCATGCTCTGAAATTTGCCAAGATAAATTTCCAAACATGCATAAATGTAGAGCGAAACAAATGTCTATATACATATCAAAAATTACCTACATTTTGCACACTTATTTTTATCACTCTTCACTCCATTTCGTTTTATAAAGTATCTTAAGACATAATATAATTTGTACTCTTTAAAAGAATACCACAGGCCCAAAACAGTGTCACTTATGTTAAAGCCCCAACTCAATAAATCAGCTTAACACCTAACCTAACTATGATTTCAACCCCACCAGAAATGTAACCTTTAACTAGGCAAACTGAAATTTCCTGGCCAATATTAAGAGGTAATTCACTCCTAGACTTCTATCCTCCTTAGGAGGACAACTTGCTTAAAACAATTCATTCCTTGCTTATCAATTCATTTTTTTCCACCCTCTATCTTTAAAAACCTTCCATTTTGTACAGCTCCTTGGAGCTTTGAACTTGCTTTGTCATTTGATAGAGCCAGTTAGATTTTCAAGCTTACTCATTTGAATTTTGTTTTTTTTTTAACAGTACTTAAATACTTCAAAATACAACTCCAAAAACTAACATTTATATAACCATAATATCATTTTCACACTTCAACAAAATTAACAATAATATCTCTTAATATCTAACATAGTGTAATTGCTTTACTCCATACCAGCTCTGATTAAAATATTTTCTATCTAATATGCATTTGTTGTAAGGCTCTTCTCTCTATGACACAGTCTATATTTGGTGGCTTTAAAAATAAGTAAAATACAACTCATGACCTCAAGAAGATCACAGTCTAGCAAGAAAGAACAATACCATAGCAGGCAGACCATTACATACTAGGGACACGGTGTTAAAAAAGCACTATAGGCATAGAATAGTGGGATGCCAGGTAAGGGCACCCCTGACTCTGCCCGGGTAGGTTGTTGGATTCATCTTAGAAGAGGTGATATTTTGGCTGGGTCTGAACAGATGATGTCTATTATTTGGAAATATAGAACTTGGCCTACACTAGAACATATAAATAGAGATTTGTTTCTCTTACTGATGAAAAATGTAGAGGTAGGAGCCTGCCAGCATTGTCAGGGAGCCACAGTTGTCGAACAAACTCAGGCCCAGCATATCTTTGATTCAACTGACCTTTTTATGCTTTAAAGAGTGGACATTCCAGTTCCAGATAACATGTTCTGATTCAGGAAAGAACTAGATGGAAAACTGTAGTAAATTCTGCTTCTTTGGTACAGAAAGGACACTCCCCCCCACCCAAGATGATTTTTATGTTCCAGTTGTGAGAATTTGGCCGTATGCCCATCTTGAGCTGAATAGGTATTTGAGAGGGAATGTCTAGATTTTCTAGTCTCTGGAGTGAAAGGCCATAAGGAAGAAGGTCAACGTGGTTGGGGATGAGTTAGCCAATGCAGAAAGTCAGTGTCAGTTGAGCAGAGTTTCATACAAAGGGGAAATAAAATTTAAAGGCCAAGAAATAAAAGATAAAATCAAAGACAAGGGAACACAGAAATAAAAGCATAGGCTATTTGGTGTGAGATGAGACAGGATGCTAATGAGATGACACGCATGATGCCATGAGTTACGCTTCAGCCGGGTTTAATAGGATGAAGATCTCTATTCCAAATATCAGCTTCAAGGTTTATGGAGCTACATAAAAGCTTTGTTTTTATCCAGTTTTCCCCTCCACAATGGCATGGAAGACTTTTTTGCTGGTCTGTCCCTGTTTTATTTTCAAATTTACCACTGCATAGATCATGAGCACTATAGACCAGTTTAATAAAAATTTTCACATGCCTCTTAGGTGTCAGGCACTTTGCAAAGTACTGGAGTTGTAAGAATGGCCTGTACTAAAATCATGTTCCAATTTTTAAGAAGCTACACTAATGTTTTATTAGTAATATTTAAATCAAATTATGATTTTAGAAGATTTTCCTCATTTAAGTCCATAGCACCTTATTAAAACCATATTCCATCCAATTAAACATATTCTTCCAATAGGTTCACTGTAATTTGGTATCTTTATTAATTAAGGGCTTAGAATGTGAAAATGAAACAGTATAAAATCTTCTTTTTAAAATTTACTTTACTTCATATTTAATAATTTTCCCCAAAAAGTCCAAAAAAGGGAAAAAGAATCTTATAGGCAATACTTTGGAACTACTAGGAATTCTTTATTTCCTTGCTTTTTGTTCCTTTTTTTAAATAAGTTTTATTAAAATTCCAGTTTGGTAACAGACAGTGTAATGTTAGTTTCAGGTGTACAATATAGTGATTTTCACTACTTTGATTGAGAAGGAGTTGGGGAGCATAGAATGCATCTTGGAAAAAACTCCAGGATACAATTTAAGGACCTTCTGGACAAACATATAGTGTGCTCCTTGAAATAAAAGTTAGGCTGAATACTTAGATATAATACTATAAAAGCCATAAAATGCTTTTGCTATATTCTAGAAATTCTGTAATGTTCTAGGCTTGAAAATTGAATTTTGCTGATATATTCAAATGTGATGAAGTCCTCTGGATTCGCTTTATACTAAGTAAACACAAAAAAATCAGGGAGAAAAAAAGCATGAAAATGCCAGCATAAAAAGATTGGAGAAATGACAAGGGACTGAGTGGCTTTTTGTGATTAACAAGGTAAATGCAGTAGTGTTCTAATTATATACAACGTGAAATTAAGGTAGTTAAGGTTTCTTCTTACAGGAAAATTTTGTTCTAAAAAAAAGAGGAGTCAAACAAAAAACATTCAATATAGCAAGAAATACTATTTGAGTAATTAAAGTGAGTACTATAAAAGGAAATCATCGGATGGCTAATTTAAATTAGGTTGTCATAAAAGTTACCTTAAGTAGATGCCATTTTAAGTTGAGGTGTGAATGTCAAAAAGGATTCTGTTGTCATAAAGTCAATAGGACAAGAATTATAGGCAGCAGAGATGTTTATGGAAAAGTCCTAAGATAGAAACATCTAGACATATTTGTGAAACAAAATACTTCCAACATTGCTACAGCATAGTGAATGAGTCAAAAAATAGTATGAAATAAGGATGGAGAACACGAGCAAATGACATAAGGTCACATCCAGAATGTGAAGTTTTGATTTTTTTCCCCTAACCTGTAATGGGGAATCTCTGGAGACTTTTAAGCAGGAAGGTGAAATAATAATGCACATTTTTAAAAAGACAATTTTAGTTGCATAGTGATTTAAATGGAACAAAAGTGAAAGCAGGGGAAACATTTAGGAGACTATTAGGGCATGTCAAGTAGAGAGAGTGGTAACATAGCCTATGGAATTAGAAAAAATGAGAAATCAATTTGAAACATGTTTTTCCAGGAAATTTGAAAGAAAATATAGATGGATTGGATGAGGTATGGGTGTCAGTTATTTTGAAATGCAAGGAAAATAATATCTAATTGAAAGAGACTTAAAAGAATCTCATATAATAATAAATGTGGAGGGAGATATTTCCAGGACCAGTAATAGAATCAAGAATCCAAGATGTTTCTGTCTTTTTATATTTATAATTCTCAAAATTATTGGCTTCATTCTTAGGCTTATTCCTTCATGATCACAGATAGCTGATATTGATCCTTACATCTTATGTATATGTGCCAACTTACACAAGATGGAAGAAGAAATTATCTTTTTCTTCTTCTATGCTTTCCCTTTAATGAATTTTCCTCCATTAGCTCCAGTATGTACCCCTTTTTACGACCCATTGGCTATGATCAAAATTCATTTATGTTCTATGACAGAGGGAGCAGGAACAGGACAGCTCTGTCTTGTCTAGCTTCTCTTGTGAGAAGTGGACTTTGGTAGTCAGAAGTAACTATGCTGTTCAAACTCTCCAACTTAAACTGACACATTCCCTTAAAAAAACATTATTTTCCTTATGTATTACATAGCAATGAGATAGCTATTCATCAAACCCCATTTGGCTATCTAATTAGCAAAATGTTTTTATGATGTCCAAGGCAAGTGTTGCCCTGAAAAATATATGGATAACTAGATATTAGCTACCCTGGCTTCTCATCAGCACTTTCTTCCGTTAGGAAGCAGCAGCTGTTTATGTCAATACAATGCTAAAAAGAAAGATGCAAAATTTCAAATAATATTAAACTCTTCCCATATCTACTAATGAAAGAATTAACATGAACTTTTTAGTTATATACTATATATTCAGTGATATATTATAGATACATTTATTCATTATTAACATGAGACATTATTAACATATTTATTCATTATTAGCATGATTATTAACATATCAATTAATGTAAGATACTATGTTTATAAGAAGATAACAATCCAGGAAAAGAACAAATACATGATTATTAACTGTAGCCACAAAGTCTGATTTAAGCTCTATCTACATAGAAATAATTTATCAGTAAAAAAACAACCCAGCTAAAGACTGTATTTTTAAAAATTTTTTTTACTGTTTTTGTTTATTTTAAAGAGAGAGAGACGCAATGAACATGGGAGGGTCAGAGAGAGAGGGAGACACAGAATCTGAAGACAGGCTCCAGGCTCTGAGCTAACTGTCAGCACAGAGCCCGACGCAGGGCTCGAAGCCACGAACCATGAGATCATGACCTGAGCTGAAGTCAGAGGCTTAACCGACTTAGCCACCCAGACGCCCCGAGATTGTTTTAATAGGATGAAAATATGCTATATATGCATATCTTGGAGATGTTGCAGATTTGGTTCTAGACCATTGCAATAAAGCACATATTGCAATAAAGTGAGTCAACTGAATTTGTTTTGTTTCTCAACACATGTAAAAGTTATGTTTACATTACACTGTAGTCTAGTAAGTGTGAAATCAAATGTCTTAAAAAGCAATGTAAATGTCTTAAGTTAGAAATACGTTATCACTAAAAAAAATGCTCACCATCATCTAGCTTCCAGCAAGTTATAATATTTTTGCTGGGGAAGGATCTTGGTGTTGCTGTTGCTGTTCATGCTGTTGACTGATCAGGTGGTGGTTGCTGAAGCCTGGGGTGGCTAAGGCAATTTCTTAAAATAAAACAACAATCAAGTTTCCTATATAGAATGTCACATTTCTTTCATGAAAGACTTCTCTGTAGCATGTGAACTGTTACAGCATTTTACCCACAGGCGACTTTCTTTCAAAATTTGAACCAATCTTCTCAAACCCCGCTGATGCTTTATAAACCAAGTTTATAGAATCTAAGTCCTTTGTTATTTCAACAATCGTCACAGCATCTTAAGATACTATTTAACTTAAGAAACGACTTTCTTTACTCATCCAAAAGAAGCAACTTATCATTTATTAAAATTTTACCATGAGATTGTGGTAACTCCAATAATGATAATGACAAAGCCTGAAATACTGTGAAAATTACCAAAATGTGACACAGAGGAAGGAAGGGAGTAAATGTTGTTGGAAAATGGTGTTGATAGACTTGTTCAAGTCAAGATTGCCACAAAACTTCAATTTGGGCAAGTCACAATATTTGTGAACACAACAAAATAAGGTGCAGTAAAATAATATATGACTGTATATCATCACATAATTTAATACTTCTAAGGTATAACCAAGTTGAGTTAGTGATACATTCTTTGACAATTTCCAAAAGAATTGCGGATGTTTGCAGCAAAGAAGTTTTTTTTTTAATGTGTCCAGTAGAGGAGGTAAATCTCCTTACAAAATTAAGTTAATATAAAACTTTAAAATAAGTAGCAGGGTTTTGAAGACTATCATCCTTCACAGACACAATTTCCCAAAAGATGACTGTCAAGATAAAATTCTGATATAATATTCAAGTTATGATATTTCAAAAAAGAGCTGGTTGATAAGTTAATAAGCATATGATGGAGAAATGACTATTCTCCACAATGAGAGGTCCCCTATCTAACCCTGATCAAGCCTGAACAGAGGGATAAGGCTTGTTTGTAAATTGTAATAAGTACTCTGACAATTTGACTTATGGGGGAAAAAGAAAAATATTAATTTAAAATTTTATTTTCTAGTGTGTACCAGTATGTTTTGAAAAAATAGATAAAATCTCATGCTGTTGGTTCTGGAAGATCCAGTTTTCTGTGTCTCTAGGACATTCCCATTGCTAATTTTTATAGATACCTATAAAAGGTAGGATGCTTCATCAGTGAACCTTTTATTTTTCCTTTAACTGCTGTAGAACTGAGAATTGGATGAAACGGTAGTCAAATCAAACAGTAAATCTCAATGATCTCAAAAGAGGAGGTATGATTCTGATGCCAGAAGAGAAAAATATCAAGGTAAGAGTGTGAATCCTAAGTTCACTGTTACCCATGCATTTACTACTCTATATTTTAAAAATTCATTTCACCACAAAATAATAAGTTATAATCTAAAAACACTAAACACACACAATCACACATATCTTTAAAAGCAAAAAAATCAACTATTGCATTTGAATTTTGCTTATTTTTTAAACAATGCATTAAAAAGATAGTGTTCAGACCCTATCAAAATTTGTGGGATGCAGCAAAAGCAGTGCTTAGAGGGAAATTCATAGTGGTTGAAATATGTATTAGAAAAGCAGAAAATCTAAAAATCATAAATGTAACTTAGGAAACTAGTATTGGAGAGCAAATTTAAACCACAGTAAACATAAGAAAAAAATATAATAAAATGGAAAACAGGTCATCAAAAGAGAAAATCACTTACCAAAAAAGAGCTGGTTCTTTGGAAACATTGATAAAATAAAAAGCCTCTAGCCAGACTAATATAACATAAATTACTAATATTAAAACTGAAAGTAAGGACATTACTATAGATACCATGTAATTAAAAGCATAATAAACAGAAAAATATGAATAATCAAATGCCCACAAATTTGATAATTTGGATAAAATTATCAAAAAAATTGGATAAAATGGATCAAATGAATCAGGATAGCATATATAATATTGAAGGAAAAGAACAGTATTGGAAGACTGCCACTATTCAACTTTCGGACTTACTATAAAGGTACAATGAAATCAATGAATGTCATATTGAAGTGACACTGGGGTCCTGGTGAAAGAATAGACAAATAGATCAATGAAAAAGAACAGAAAGCCCAGAAATAGACGTAATTAGAGTCAACTGATCTTTGACAATGGAGCAAATTCAATGCAATGGAATAATGACAGTTTTTTCAACAGATGATGTTTAAACTGAACATCTACATGCAGCAAAAGTTAATTCAAAATGGATCACAGATTTAAACGTAACTATAAGGGGCACCCAGGTGGCTCAGTCGGTTAAGTGTCTGGCTCTTGATTTCAACTCAGGTCATCATCTCTCAGTTTATGAGATTGAGCCATCTGGGGCTCTGCACTGTCAACATGGAGACTGCTTGGGATTCTCTCTCTCTTCCTCACTGACCTTCCCCCATTTGTGCACACATGAACACACACACTATCTCTCTCTCAAATAAATAAACATTAAAAATAAATAAATAAATAAATGTAAAACACAAACTCCTATAACTTATAGAACATAGGAAAAAATCTAAATGATCTTTTGAGTATAGAGACTCTTAAATAAACGACCTAAGGCACAATCCATTAAAAAATTAATTGATAAACTGCATTTATTAAAAGTAAATATTCATGTCCTGTGAAATCTACTCAAAAGAATAAAATGAGAAAGTGAGATAAAATGTTTGCAAAAGACACATCTTATAAAGAACTGTTGCCTAAAATATACAAAGAATTCTTAAAATTCAATAATAAGATATATTATTAATGGGCCAAAGATTAATAGACATTTCACAGAAAAGATATACAGATAGCAAATAAGCACACATCATTTGTCTGTACCAAACCACACCTACTAGAATGGCCAAAATCCAGAACACTGATGACACCAAGTGCTGTCAAGGATGTGAAGTGATAGAGACTTATATTCACTGTTGGTCCTAATACAGATACTTTGGAAGACAGTTGGGAGTTTCTTACAAAACTAAACATACTCATAACATATGCTCCTTGGTATTTACCCAAAGGAGATGTAAACTCATATCTACACAAAAACCTAAAAGATATTCATGTTAGCTTTCTTTATATTGCCAAGAAGTAACCAAGATGTGCTTCAGTAGGTGAATACATAAATAAATTGTGGTACATCTAGACACTGAAATATTGTACAGAGCTAAAAAGAAATGAGCTATCAAGCCATACAAAGACATGGAAAAAATTTAAATATATATTACTAAGTAAAAGGAGCCAGTCTAAAAAGGATACATATTGTATGATTTCATCTGTACACATTCTGGGAAAGGCAAAAGTATGGAGACAGTGAAAAATCAGTAGTTTCCAGGGGTTATAAGGAGAGAAGGAGGAATAGGCAGAGCATAGATTTTTAGGGCAGTAAAAGATACTGTAATACAAGATTCTATAATGGTGGATATGCATCATTATACATTTGCTCAAATCTCTGAATGTACAACACCAAGAGTAAACTCTAATGAAGCCTATGGATTTGGGGTGTTAGGTGTCAATAATGGTTCATCATTTCTGACAAACATACCACTACTGTGGGGGATGTCGATAACGGGGAAGGCTATGCCTATTTGTGAGTAGGAGATATATGGGGACTTTCAATACTTTCTGCTCAATTTTATTGCGTTCCTAAAACTGTTCTAAATAATAAAACCTCTGAAGGAAAAAAATATCATTTCCAACTGAGAAATGCTATGCATCTCTTTTTGGTTTCAGTTAGTTATAAACAACCGCTTTGTACATTCAAACTCTACACAGTAAACCTTGCCTGGTAGGATGATAGAGTCTCTTCCCATATCAAATGTTAAAATCCGCTATTGGTGTACTGAGGTCAGTATAGGACTGGATGATAGATTCCGTGCTTCCATGAGTCACATGCTGCCCTGTTAGTCAGAGATCTTCCACAGCTGGGAACATTGGGAGTTCAGGCTGGAGTTACTTCTCCAGGCCTTCTTTTTCTGACAATAAATTCTGTTGCTGCTGCCACATTCTCATATGCCTGAACAAGATCATGAAAACTCTTAAATTCTGACCTTCAGAGTAAATTCTTGAAATATTTCTAGGCAAAGGGATTAAATGACAAATTGTACCCTCTTTCTGAATAGTTTCTTGCCACATTGTTTTATTATTATATTATTTTAGAGAGAGAAAGAAAGCATGAGCATGGTAGAGGGGCAGAGGGAGAAAGGGAAAGAGAGACAGAGACAGACAGAAAGAGAGAGAGAATCTTAGGCAGGCTCCAGGCTTAGCACAGAGTAGGACACAGGGCTGAATCCCACAACCCTGTGATCATGATCTGAGCCAAAATCAAGAGTTGGACATTCAACCGACTCAGCCACCCAGGTGCCCCATAAGGCATGAACTTTTCTTTTTTTTTTTCTCTTTTTTAAAATGTTTTATTTTTATTTTTGATACAGAGAGAGACAGAGCATGAGAGGGGGAGGGGCAGAAAGAGAGGGAGACACAGAGCCGGAAGCAGGCTCCCGGCACTGAGCTAGCTGTCAGCACAGAGCCTGACGCGGGGCTTGAACCCACGAATGTGAGATCTGACCTGAGCCGAAGCCGGAGACTTAACCGACTGGGCCACCCAGGCGCCCCAGGCATGAACTTTTCAAAACATCTTTACATGGTCTTCATTTTAAATTCACACAAAATTAGCACTGCCAGTGGTTAATAACCTCCTGCCCTTTATCTATTGATTACGTTCCCTGATTTGTTTTCTTTCTCTTCAGTATCCCCTAGAGAAATTTACCTTTCTACACCCCAAAATTATGTTTTGTTCAAAAAGTTGCCTTGCTATCATTTCTCGCAGGCATGAAGATTTTCATCATCTCCATGGATACACACACACACACACACACACACACACACACACACACACACAATTCTATATGAATATATATATGAACTATATGAAAGGGTAGGACTCTCAAATATTCTTATTCCCATAAGTCAATGTTTTACAGTAGGAATTTTTCCTCTTTCATTAGCAATAAATAATGTGTGACTTTTTTTAGCATACAAATAAATGCATCTCGTCTCATTGCATTTATGCATTTTGGTCAAATGCTACCACATAGTAGCTAAATGCATTATCTTAGTTGACTGAATGTAGCAGAAGAAAGAAGGTAAGTTTTTTCCATTGCATATGAATAAAAAAATTCACCTGCAAAATATCTACTTTGAATCATGTATTTTGATTGTTGTTTTTCAAAGACAACGTAGCAAGTTGGCTAAAATTATTAGAAATAATTGTACAAATATGCATTTGCAGGCTTCATAGATATTATACCTTTATCAGCTCTTTCCTTGGTTATTTGTATTATCAACTTTGAACCTCCAAGTAATGCATTAAATGGTCCCCAAACAGAAAGGCCTTCCCTAGAAAAGTAACACAAAGTAGTTCTCCTGCATTGCTTTATATTTTTGATTACACATTATATATTTCCTTTATAGAATTTATCATATTTCATAGTGGTTTTATTTACATAATTATTGACTATGCCTCTTTCACTCCAATAAAAGTTTCCTTCAGTCAGGTGCCTTTTTTATCTTATTCACTACTGTATTCTTAAAGCTTAAGGTGTACCTGGCATACAATAAGTCTTCTGCAAATATTTCTTGAACAGAACACACACACACACATACACACACACAATGAAGAAAGGAAAGAAATACTATTCTTCAGTTTGATTTCTTTCTTTTTATTTGTTATAAAATACAGTGGGTAAAATGGTAGTCCCCAAAGATTTCAGGCTCTAGGTCCTGAAACTTGTGCATGTTATCTTTCATGAAAAATTTTTGGCAGAATTATCCTGAATTATCTATGTGGGCCCTAAATACCATCACAAGTGGCCTCATAAGAGATTGTGAGGGAGATTAGACATAACAGAGAAACGGTGTTGTAAAAACTGGGGCAGAGAATGAAGTGATGGACTAAAAGCCAAGAATGCCAGCAGCAAGCATAAGCTGAAGAAGCAAGGGATGGGTTCTCCCCCTAGAACCTTCTGAGGAAGTGTGGTCCTGTCCACACTTGGACTTTGCCCTAATGAAACTATGGAATTCTGGCCTCCAGAAGGTAAGGCAATAAATATCTGTGATTTAAACTATCAATTCCGAACTTTCAATAGAAAAGTAATACATATGATATTTTAAACATAAAGTAAATAAAAGCAGTATTTTAATACCTATGCACTCCTACCCTAGTATGATAAATACTATTTATCACATGTGTTTCAGATTTTTGAAAGACATGAAATAGAGATATAGTGCTCCCTTCCACACAAACGAAACTCCCCAAGGATAATCCTCATTCTGAAGGAGGTTTGCACCCTTTCCATACATGTTTTTATATTCTACTACATATTTATGCAACCCTAAACAACACATAATGTTGTGTTAAGGTTTAAGTAAATGTTAACTTTTACATAAATAATACTACATCATTTATGTCACTTAGCAATATGGTCACTAAATATTAAGCTTCAAAAATTTGTCCCCTAAATGCCTGGAGTTCTAGTTCACACATTTAAACCACAAGATCATTTTGTGTCATGTGACTAAAAAACTATCTATTTTATTTTGATAGATATTTACATGGTTTCTAGTTTGTTTTAATTGCAAAAATGCAGTTAACATTTCTAAGCAAGTTTTCTTGTGCATTATTTGAGATCTCCTCCAGGAAAAATCCACAGAAGTTTATTTTGCTGGAGGGTTGGCAAAACACGTAATCAGCCCCGCTGTCTACTAACAACGTGCGATACAAACTTCCTGTACCGTTATATAAGTTATTACGAGCACATGACTGTTTCTATTTTCCACATTTTAGATAGCACGTGGTACTAGAAGTTTTCCCCCAATCTGTTAAGTGTGAAATGGTATCTCATAGTTTGAGAAATATTTTCTTTCCCTGATTACAAATGATACATTGTGTCTTTGCAGATCTGATTTCCTATACTTTGGATTTTTAAATTTTTCAACAATATTCTTTGGACCTTTGTATATGTGTTGGGGAGAGGTATTATATTACCATTTTAAGAATTACTTTTGTATTGTGAGTAATACTTTTACTTAGTTTTATGTTTAAAATTCTTCTACCAATCTGTTATAAATGCTTTATTTTTTATCAAGCCTTTTCTCATATAATTTTGATGTTTTTTTATTTTGATGTAGATCAATTTATGTTTTTTATAGTTTGTGAAGATTTGTGTGTGTGTGTATGTGTGTGCGCAAGGAGGTGCTTACTACAGAACACCAAGCAATTCTCAGTGGCCGGCAAGGTGTCTTGAGATTGCCACTCAGTTCAACTCTGACATTAGCTTCCTGGAAATCTAGCATCAGAACTCAAAAGTAAAAGGCTCAGTCTCCATTTACTTTTAAATAGAGCTGGGAGGCCATTAAAGAGATGGGCCTATGCATGTCTTCACCAGGTAGAACCATGAACTTTTAAACTGGGCCAAACCACAAATATTACAAGGACTCAGCCTGAAAACTTTGCTTAGTGAGAGGCTTAGCAACAAATTATATTAAGCTAAGATTAGTTTTCTGCATCCAGTGCCCATATATACATATATACACATGCATATGTAGTTTAAAAAGAATTCTAATACGTATATACACACACACGTATATATATATATATATATATACATACACACACACATATATATATATATACATATATATATATATATATTCCTCTTTAGCTTTAAAAACCTTTGACTTTTATTACTTAGAAGTATGTGTGGGTTGCTGGCCAAATCTGTATTCTCCAAAATGCACTCATGAGAGCCCAAATGTGTTTGTTTTTATTTTAGCTCAGTCTCTTTTCTTGATTGACAGTGGTCATGACTGATTAACTCATTGGCTATTGGTGACTGAGTCAACTTCCAGTCCTTGTCTGCTTTTCAAAGGCTGTGGAGTAAGACTGAAGTTTCCAACTCTTTAATCACATGGTTGGCTCCACTCACTGGAAAGGCAACCTAAGATGAGGTCCCACAGTTAAGTCATTAATATGTCTTTTGTAATATTTTATTGCCCTCATTAACATAGGAAATTCCTAGAGTTTTAGGGAGCTATGTGCCAGAAATGAGGAAAAGGATAAATACTGTAATACTTTAAATGAGTGAATTGCATGTTTTATGAATTATATCTCAATAAAACTGTTAAAAATTTAAAAAACTGGAATTAAAACCTACAGTTCAAACATTCTCTATACAGAATTGTTTATATATTTTTAGAAGCATGACTGGTCGAAGTCTTAGTACATTTTTATATGTCAGACAAATATTCACAGAAATATTCTTATTTTCAGTGTTTGAAGTTTTCAGAGACTTCTCTTTATGAAAATCCACTTTTAAATTTAAAAGTAAATACAATAAAAGACAAGTGAAATAGAAAGTTAAAAAAAAAATCTTTACTGTTTCCCCTCTTTGCTAATGGCCAACCACAATGATGGGCTTTCTTCATGTATTTCTGTGTGGAAAGTCCTTGTTCATGAATAGTAAGTGGCATACGGACACTTAATATCTAAAGACCAGTATAGCTTACTAGTTCAGAAAACAGCCCTCCAAATCAGATAGCTTGAGATCTGTCCACCAATTATAGTTTAGTAACCCTGTCAAATGACTTAATTTCTCTCAGCTTTATTTTCCCCACTCACAAATAAGAATAATATAACCTCCTTTTTTAGAAAGGAAATATAAAGAATTGCAGTGAGTAAGCCATAGTACAAAACAATTAATATTATATAGAGGAGAGGCAAGTATCTCTGCTATCATTTGAAGGCTTTATCGTGTCTGCCATGGTAGTCTTATTATTTCCAGAATTGTCACCATTAAGGCCACTTATTTAACCTCTCTAGCATATTAATTTTATATTAATTGAGTTATAATGATACCTAAATGGGCTCTCAAGCAGCCAGATTGCCACCACCTTTCTTAGTAAAGGGGGAAAATATCTGACTCCTTCTCAGTCTTTAAAGCAAGATCTGTCCTACTCTTTAGTGTAAACTCAAGGTGAGCAGTAGCAAACAGGAAGTTCCACCTAGGCAAGGACTTCACGAACAGTGCGAATGGAAACCACTGGCATCCACTGAGTGTCTTCCTAACCGACTGAGCCACCCAGGCGCCCCCCATTGAGTGTCTTCTATATACTAGGACTCTGCCATACTGTCATTGTAATTTTCTTCTAGTCTCCAAAATAACCATTCAGTTAGGTAATATGTTCTCCACTTTACAAATCAGAAATTTGAGACCCATAAATGGTAAGCATTTTTTCAAATTTACAATGCAGATACATGCTGAAGTGCAAGATTAAAATTAGATTTGCCTGACTTAGCACTCTTCTCTCACCACGTTTACCATTTACTTAAATCTGTCTTTTTAACAACTTTGCTGTTGTTGTTGTTTTTAATCCTTCACTGGTCTGAATATCCAAAAATTAAATGTATTCCTTTGAAACAGATATTACGACATAGAATTGTCCTGACCAAAAAAAAAAAAAAAAAAAAGTAAGATATTAAAAAAACACCTACTAAAAATAAGAAAATCTAGTTTTCCTTTCTTTTCAAAAAAGGTATTATCAATTGTTTTATGAAAAGGGTTTTTCTTATATATAAGTAATGATTTTAACACCTACCCCACTATTTTCTTTGTTGTGGTAGCTCTTTATATTACTTAATTAAAATGGCATGTAAGACCCTTTCAGGGAAGATACTCCATTAATTGGTCATCAGATTTAACCATCGATTTCTACCAAAATAAATGTACTTTAATCTATGTAAAGCATGAAAGGTAGATGGAAATGTGTGGGAATTATCTCCTGTTAAAGAGTTCCTATCTACTGGAGTTGGACAATTTAAATCGCATACCATGCTTTGGGGTTAATTTAAAATCATATTATTATTATTGATGTGTAGGGCATTTACAATCAGTATCTAATAATTATAATTTATGAACTGCTTTTTAAAAAATTTTATAGCACCCTCCTACACTGTTGGTGGGAATGTAAACTGGTACAGCCACTCTGGAAAACAGTGTGGAGGTTCCTCAAAAAACTATCCATAGAACTCCCTTATAACCCAGCAATAGCCCTGCTAGGGATTTACCCAAGAGATATAGAAATGCTAATGCATAGGAGCACATGCACCCCAATGTTCATAGCGGCACTGTCAACAATAGCCAAATCATGGAAAGAGCCTAAATGTCCATCACCTGATGAGTGGATCAAGAAG
>NC_043714.1:53073416-53096963 GCF_006229205.1 Suricata suricatta
CAAAGAACTTGAATTTTTAGTTGGCATCTTTCACCTATACTACAATATGTTTTCTTCTGTTTTTCCATTACTTAGAAGCAAAGAGAACTTTCTAAAATTTAAAAAAATAAGTGCTAATCTGGAGAAATACCAGATAATTTGAAATATTTTTTATAATTTTTATATAAGTTATTCATATAAAATTATGTACTGAACCATATGAATGGAGTACTGACTGCTTATTTTATTTGCACTTATCCTGTTTATAAGGAAGTTTTCAAAATGAATACTACAATAATGCCATACATATTCATAAAGTAATATTAAAAGACTATTTTCATGGTGTCATTATTTACCATTTATGCAGCAAGGCTTAATGGCCTCTGTATCTATAAATAATCTGAAAATTGCAGGCTTTTGTGAATAAATTAAGTCCTTTAAAAAGAAAACTGGAAAAGAATATATAGAATACTAAATGCCATGTATATATTGTTTAGGATTTAGATTGTAATTCATATTGAGAGAAGGGAATACAATTCTGCGCATTCATTTCCTATCTGTATTTCATCTTTTTTAAATGTTAATGAGTGTGTCAGAATATATGTGTGTTTGGGAAAAAAAGATATGTATTCATTACGATTAAATAACAACATGGATTTTTCAAAAATTCCAAAATATCCTAATTACTAACCTTCTCAATGCCTGTCAGAATAATTTGACAGTCAAAACAGATATTGTGTTTGCTCATTAAAATTTCTATGGGTAGGTTGACCAAAGCAAACTTCATTAGAAACAGAAAAATGGGAAAAGTATCTTTTGAATGTACTAAAAATTTGTAAAATATTTTAGTTGTTGTATTTTCTTCTGAATGCCTCCATAATGAGTATAGTTGAGATGTATGACCTATGGCATATAAAGAACTCGGTGCTATGTCCCTGGCCCTTCTAATTTGTTTAATATCTTAGTTATTATATCTATATCATGTTTTAAACAATATATAATTCTATAAAATACAAACGTATTCTAATAATGGGCCAATACATTTTAAACTTCAAACATAACATTGATTTATTCAGTTAGGATAACAATTGTCTGCTATCTTTCTCATTTCCTCTCCCATCCCTACTTCAATCACTCAGAACCTTCAGCTTTGATCCCGCAAGCCTTCTGCTTTTCTTCACCAATGCCTCATATCCTCACTTTTCTCCTACCCTGCTTCAATTTCAAGGCACTGATTAATATCACTCCCTTTTGCATTACTACGCAACACTCTCATCTGGCAAAGCCTCGGGGCTGGTTATACCCAGTTACTGACCTATTCCATGTGCCCATCCAACAACTGAACATGGCTGATGAGTAGTAGATAACTACACTTGAGTCCTAACCACGTCAAATTCTTGACACCAACCTCAAATGCATTATCAATTCTGGTCACTGAACAAACAGTTACTAGTTTGAACACTCTTCCTGATGATTATTTTATAACCTTTTCTTTTTCTTTAAACCTGTCTATTCTCTTCCAGCTCCACTCCTGGCGATGCTCTTAGTAAATATTTAATTGAGAAGTACAGGGGGAATCAAAAGAGGACTTCCACTAACTGACAACTGCATCTGCCCATCTGTGTCTGGGACCATACTCTCTGTCTTCCAGCCAGTTACTAGGGGTGGAATGCGCAGACCCTACTAAATCACATTCTCTTTTTCTACAACAGGTCTGTGGGGTTTTTTGCTTTTGCTTTTGTTTTTTTCATTTTTTACTGTTTCTTCTGATCTCTCCCCTAACTACAACTGCAATTTTGGAAGAAAATCAAGGAAAGAGAGTAAAAGAAATTTCTTGGCTTGTGTTATTGTAAGCTGCCTTTTATCTATTCAAGCCTTGAAGATACTTAAAACTCCTTCTATTCTGGACAATTTTCAAGGTTCTTCAAAAATCCCTTGCTGGGCTCTTCTGACCAAAGATCCCTTCAGTTGCCTCTCTTTCAGTTAGACACTTTTACCTCAGCTTCACATTCAGGCATTACCTATAGAGTTCCCTCATTCTCCCAGAATCTTCTTTGATAGGACATTGAAAAAGTCCTATGCCAGTTGTTTCTTCCACTTTGCCTACCTCTGGTTCATAGGAAATGGTCATATATCCTTTGTCATCAGTGGGAAGCCTTATGCTTTCCCCTTCCAGTCTGCTATGACCACTTTGACTTCATTAGGTGTCAGTTCTAGGGTTCCTCAACCACAAAGACTGTGTACAGGGTTTTAGGAATACTTCAGGTCAGAGGTGACTCTTCAGGGACTCTGCACCCCTCTCTCATTTATACTCACAGTGCAATGCTCTGTACCAGTTGTTATGGCTGTGTAATAAGCCATTTTAAAACGTGGTGTATAAAAATTAATTTTATTGTGCTCAAAGTTTCTCTGGGTCAGGAATTCTGACATAGCACAATGCGAATGGCCTTTCTTGTTCTGTGATATCGGAAGCCTATCCTGGGAACATCTAAAGTTGGGAGGTGACTTGACCATTAGCATATGGCATTATCTAGACCTGGTGTGGGATATCAGTTGGGATCATAGTTGAAGCATTTGGACAGACACTGAATTTGGCCTTTTCTTGTGGCCTCATAGTATTTGGATTTCACACATTGTGGTTTAGGTTCCAAAATGAGTATCCCAGGTAAAAAGATGGCAGCCTCATTATCTTTTATGGCAGAGACTTAGAAAACATTTAATGTCACTTTTGCCACTTTCTATTGGTTACAAGTGAGTCACAGAACTACCCAGAGTAAAAGAGAAAATTAGACTTTACCTCTAGATGGGAAGTGCCAATGTACTTGTGCCAATGTAATTGCGGCCAACTCTAGAAATACCACATACTACATTTTCATTTAAAATAATTTGACTAAAAAAATGTTCTGACTAAATCCTTTCTTCAAAGTACATATCCTGTCTTTCTTTTAACTTTGTTCTGACTGAGAGGTCCGACTGTCATTGAATATGTCATTATTCATTTCCTTAGTAAATTATGCATTTTGAAGTGAGTGTCACCTACCTTTGGTATGTCATGTCTTGTTATAAAATTTTAACATCTTGTTATAGAAAAAGGACAACAAAGAAGGAGTTCGTTCAGTTTCTTGTGGCCTCATTCACCTGGCATCAACCTCTACACACTTCAGTAAAGACATCTCCATGTGATATCCAAAATAGGCTGTCTTTCTCAGCCACAGGAACAGGAAATCTTGCCTTTTGCAAAGTTTTTAAGCAGTTGAGGTAAGACTTGGTCCTTTGAGCTATAATTTTTATGTTTTAGTCCTGAAAACCGAATCACCATAGCAAGACATTTACAAAATAGCCAACAACTGGATTTTTTTGGTTATAAGTTGCATTTCTACAGATATTATGCCTAGTGAAAACTGTCCTTTTTAAGCATGGATCTAATCTCTACTATACTTGTTCTTTATGACCTGATTATGTGAAGTGTGTGTGTGTGTGTGTGTGTGTGTGTGTGTGTGTACAGCACCTTATGAGAATACAGAGCTGGAAGACTGCAGAAAAAATTAACAAAATACTCAAATCTTATTTACATATGGTTAATAAATGGAAGAGTAATCATTTCAAAAGCTCTGCTTAGACAATAACACTGTTATCCTACATACGATATATTTTACATGATTAACAATCAAATTTTTGCAAAAATAGGAAAAATGTACATTCAGGATGTTACAACTTTAAAGGCTGTAAGGTAAGACTGCTTTGCAGATATCTCTTAAAAGAAGCAGATATTGTGATTTTTTATTTGTCAGGAGATAGATCTGAAGACAGAAAACAAAGCGGCAGGAGATACACTTTGACTCAGAGGAGGGGCATAGCACACCTTTCTTTGTCCTGCAAGATTTTTGCAACTACACTTTCAGCAGTGTAGATGTGTCTAACAGCATTCCCACTAAGAGAAGATAGCTAATTTTACCCAGAGAAGCAGATTAAGAGCTAGGCAGGGAGGGACGTTTCCTGAACATTTTGACATGTGGGACTGGATTTGAAAAAACAATAATTAGAAGCAGTTAAGTCTTATCTTCTGCACTGGAAGGTCAATGTATTCCCTCCTCTCTTATTAAAACCTTCACTTTTATTGACTCTTATTGCAGGGTGTCTAGGGAAATGTCCCTCCTCAAACTTGGAATGAAGTATTGGAAGGAATAAAGTAAACAGGGGAAAGGTGAGCAGGTGGTACTAAAGTTGGTCTGAAATGAAGCATTTGATAACCTGCAGGTAGACCAGAAAGCCCATGTCTAGAGAATGATTTTTGGTAAGGCAAGTGGCAACCAAAGAAATTTGTCTAACATGTAAATTTTGAAAGGTAAAGCCTTTCATTTTCCATTTTAATCTAGATTTTAAAAATTGATAGGAAGTCAATTTGTATTCTTTGGGGTTATGGAAATAACCACCAAAATGAACATAAATAGGAAAAAAATGTTTCTGGGAAATAATATAGTGATTTGAATTTTT
This sequence comes from Suricata suricatta, assembly GCF_006229205.1. NCBI lineage: Eukaryota > Metazoa > Chordata > Mammalia > Carnivora > Herpestidae > Suricata > Suricata suricatta. The sequence goes on from NC_043714.1 coordinate 53,077,890, forward strand.
ATAACCATGTACACATATTGCTTTTATAATAAAAAAATTTAAATGAAGTACAAAAATAGTTCAGCAGCTCAAACTTACACACAAGCTGATGAGGCCAGGTGGCATATAATTACATATATTTTCTATGCAGAAGTGAAAGAAGGAAGAATTGGACAGAAGAAACAATTTCAGGAATGGAATTAAAGAGAGAAAATGCATATTACATGTGGGAAAAGAGTGAGTGGTTCAGTTTGGTTAGTCCATACCACGTAAAATAGAAAAGTGAAAGGTAAGCTTAGAAAGTGGGAAGGAATTCACTTGCTAGTTTAAGGAATATGAATTCTTCTGATAACTGTAAGAAAGGTCGTAAAAGATATTAGGCAGAGGGTGAAGTACTTAGGGACCTTCTTTAGAACGATTAAATTGATAGCATTTGTAAGCAGGTTTTACAGACAGGAGAGGCCAGGAACAGAGATTTTAGGAAAGTATTTTAAGCATGAAATAGATATCAGAATTTGCTAAGCACGGAGTAGAGGTTTGGCTATGAGAGCATTGCAGAGGCAGTAGTCAGAAGGGCTGGAGAGCTGGTCATTTAAAGAACAGAATGAAGAGAATCTGAAGTGAGTTTAAAATTTAAAACTAAGTAAACTAACTTGTGAGTCCAAAGTAGAAACAGAAAAATTGAAGATTTGGGGAATAACTCCAAGGGGTACGAACCTGTGCTTAGCTTTTTGTACATTTGGTTGAGTTCCTGGCAGAACAGCCAGATAAAGAAGTCCCCTCCCCCCCACTCCAGGCAGGAGGAAATATAGGTATACATTTATATTTTTGTTGAGCATTTTTCTTGCAGTAAAATAGAGAATTTTAGTTAATACTATTAGCTGATATTTTAAACTACTTGGAGAATGCAGTCATTAAAAAATGTAGGCAATTGCTACTCTTAATGGTAATTCCCATTAAGTATTGAAAAATAAAGAATAAATGAGTTATGAAATTTTATTGTGCCAGATATTTGTGTCTGTGTTCACAAAACCATTAATCTAAGTTAGGTAATACTCTACTGTGAAAAAACAAGACTGTGTGATACAAAACAGTCCCAAGAGCAGTAAGTGTTATGGCACTCAGTTTGAAGGGTAGTTTTGTTTTTTTTTAATTTTTGAATGTTTGTTTATTTTTGAGAGAAAGGGAGAGACAGAGTGCAAGTGGGGGAGAGGCAGAGAGAGAGGGAGACATAGAATTGGAAGCAGGCTCCAGGCTCTGAGCCGTCAGCACAGTGTCTGACACGGAGCTCGAACCCACAAGCCGTGAGATCATGACTTGAGTCAAAGTTGGATGCTTAACCAACTGAGCCACCCAGAGGCCCCTACAGGGTATTTATTAATACACACTTAAAATGAGGATTATGACTTTACTTTTAAAAGGTGTCTTATTTGTTTATTTTTTTTTCAGAATGAAAGAAAAACCCTGTTTTATGGCTTAACTTTCCATCTATATCCTGTTGACTTTCACGTTGCAAATCTGGTCTAAACCCTTTCTGCATTCCCTACACAACTATCCAACTGCTTTCTTGGAATGTTCAATTCAACATCAACAGTTAGTTTTCACGTAAGTTATTATCAGCACTAAGACTTTTGAAAATAAAAGAGTGCTAAAATTAAGGGCATAAAATATACACAAAAATTTACAGGATTTCTTTACAAAATCTTTCAATACAGTTAAAGGACAGGTTCACTCACAAAGATTTTTCAAAGGCTCAAATATTTCTACATGGGCAGCAAAGAGAAAGCATTTCTATACTTGAAAATATTTTTGTATTCAGCAACAGTTTGTTACCAAAAAACCTGAACTTCATGCTTACTATGTAATATATAGCACGTAAATGTATCTACATCCAATTCCAACTATTGGATAGCTTTCAGGTTTTACCTTATAACTTTTGCAACAAAAGTTATTTTCCCAAACATCACTTCATATCACCTTAAATACTGACACTTTTTGCTGAATTTCTAATGAACAATTGCAGTTTTGTCAGATATTTCACCTGGTCACTATAAATGTTCAATATATTTTCTTTTATTTCATGAATTTGAATATAAAATATTAAGTCATTATTGGAATTGTTTTTGTTTTATCTGCAGCCTTTACAGTTTTGACATAAAACTGGCATCACAGAAATGTGAAGTACTCAGATTGATGGAGCTATCACTTCATTTTTCATATGAGCACGGGAAAATGCAAAATCCACAATGAGCAAAATTATTTTAGAAGAAATTTTATTTAAATGAAAAGTCAAACTTCAGAAAGTAATTAATTAAACACAGCTTCTGCACCTACACAGATTAAATTGATATCATTGTGTGAAATTTTGCTAAATAACTATAAATGTTTGAACTAGATTTTTGCCTTCTGATTTTTATATAGTTAGTGGAATCACATTGGCCCCCTGTCTCTGCCATAAGAACGTACCACAGAATGTATGGCTTAAACAGAAATTTATGTTTCACAGTTCTGGAAGCTGGGAAGTCCAAGATCACAGTCCCAGCATTGTTGACTTCTGGCTTATAGATGGCCCCTTCTTGTGCCTTCACCTGGTCTTTTCTCTGTATGCCCACATGGAGAAAGAGATTTCTCTCACTCTCTCTCTCTTCTTCTTCTTATTAAGTCACCAGTTCTATAGGATTAAGACCTCACCTTTATGACCTCATTTAACCTCATTTACCTCCCTGAAGGCTCTATCTCCAAAGACAGTCATATAAGAGGTTAGAGTTTTAACATAAAATTTTGGGAGGGACAGAGTTTAGACTATAGCATCCATATCGTAGATGACAAAAGCCTTAACATACTGAGCTAGCACATGTTGATTATCAACTTTCTTAAAAATCAATTCAGTATTAAATGTTTAATTAAATAATCACTTTTCATTACTTGAGTTCATTGTTGTTAAAGGGCCTATTGCATTACTGGGCCACCTGGGTGGCTCAGTCGATTGAGCAACCAACTTGGTTCAGGTCATGATCTCATGGGTTCATGGGTTTGAGCCCCATATCTGGGTCTCTGTTGTCAGTTGGGAGCCCGCTTCAAATCTTCTGTCCCCCTCTCTTTCTGTACCACTCCTGCTCACACTCTTTCTCTAAAAAATAAACATTTTTAAAAGGACTTATTGCATTACCAAACAATAAAATGAATATATTCTATACCTACAACACATATTAAATAATAAAACTACTATTATAAGGGCATTCAGATTACTGGCTCTGTACTCTCCAGCAGGACTTCTCAGTGATTTCTTGTATGAATTTCACTTACACCTAGCTTATATTTGTCTACAGTTTCTCCTAACTGGGCTCAGCATAGGCTTGAGATTTTTTGCATCTTGCAGGCATAAGCAGACCATAGAACATCCAGTATTAAATATCTCTCCTACTCCCATCACACCAGACAAAGTTAGTTGCTGCCATCTGTGTAAATTTCATTTTATCATTAAGTGTCTGCTTACAGTCCTTGAAAGGGAAATGGTAGTCATATGTAACTGGAAAGGTCAAAAGAATGACAAGTTATTTCTAATCTTCTCTCAAATATAACCACATATTAAAATGAGAATTCTACCCATTCTTCATGTCTCCAACACTACTAGACAAGAAGACTGTAACAGAAGTTGCAAGCACAAAGTAGAAGTCTACCAAAGCCAATTTGGTTTATTTTAAGGTAACTACTTGTAGTGACTTGAATGGGGACCCTCCTCTACAAGAAAATATATACATTCAGAACCTGTGAATGTAAACTTATGCAGAAAAAGGGTCTTTGTGGAGGTAATGAAGGATCTTAATTAAGGTGAGCTCTGAACCCATTTGGTGTTCTTATAAGAAAAGAGAAGGGGAAAGGTGCACAGAGAGGGTGGCAATCTGAAATTGGTGTGATAAATGTATAAGCTGAGAAACATCAAGGATTTGCTGGCCACCATCAGAAGCAAGAAGAAAAGTACAGAAGAAATTTTTTCTCAGAACTTTCAGAAGGAAGCAACCCTGGCCTCCAGAACTTCGAGAAAATAAATTTCTGTTGGAGTAATCCACCTAGTCTGGTAATTAGTTACAAAGCAGCCACAACAAACACAACATTAATCAAGTTATTTTGCTTTAAAGATAAAATATCAGGAGAAATGCTGAACTGTATAGGACATAGACATGTTTAAAGCAATTCTCAAATTTATTATGTTCAATTGAACTCCATGTGGTATATTTCTATACTCTATTTTTAAATTTTCTCCTTCATCAATAATTCCACGTGCCTAAGATCAAAAATGCTGAAATTATCTATACTGTTCTTCAAACTTACAATAAAACTATTAGTAAATCCTGTCAGTTCTGCCTTTGAAATAAATCTAAATTCCACCATTTATCACCACATCTACTAATCCAATCATTTATCATCACCTACTCATTCTTTTTCTTGCCTCCAAGTAGACCCCTCGGTTAGATTTTAGAAATCTAAGTCTGATCATATAATTTACATATAAAAACTCTGATTTCCCATGTGTTTACAGTTGAATGGTGTCCCCAGAAAGATAATGTTGAAACTCTAATCCCCCATACTTCAGAAAGTAACCTTACTTGGAAATAGGGATTGCAGATGTAATTAGTTACAATGGGGTCATACTGGAATATGACCAATATGACTAGTGTCCCTATAAAAAGAGGAAAGGAAGACATTCCTAGGGAGAATGTCATTGTGTCTGTGACTTAAGTGATTTAAATGCCAGGCAATGAACAACAAGGATTGATGGTCACTATCAGAAGTTAGAAAGAGCCAAAGAAGGAATCCTCCCCTAGCTCTTTCAAAGGGAGCATGGCACTGTTGACACCTTGATTCTGAACTACTGTTCTTCTGAATTGTGCCCAGATAAATTTCTGTTGTTTTATCCACCCAGCTTGTGGTACTTTGTTATGTTCCTAAGAAACAAACAAAACATATTGTTCTGAATAAAAGCTGAAAGCGTTGCAATGACCTACTTAAATCTGCACAGCTTGGTTCCCATCTCCTCTCTAATCTCATCTCCCACTATTTTGTCTCCTTGTTCCCTCTACTCCAGCCAAATTGGCTTTTGGGTTTTGTGTGTGTGTGTGTGTGTGTTCTTCCACTATTCTAGAAATACTCTTGCCTGAGGGAATTGACATCTTCTGTTCTCTGCATAAAAATTCTTGCCTCAGATCTAGAATGCTTACTTCCCTCAGCAACTCTGAGGCTTTACTCATATGCTACCATCTTGTCAGATTTTCTCTGGCCACTATGTTTATAAGTAAAACTATATCCAATAAACTTTCTATCTCAATTTACTACAGTATAATTTTTTAGCATTTTTCATGTACTTATATTATAGGTTTATTTGTTTGTTGTTTTTCTGTTTAGATCACTACTATGCTTCAGCACTTGGTATAGTAACTGGCAAACAGTAAGTACTCAAGACCTGTTTCTTGAAATGGCAAATAAATTTTAAAATGTTACATGTTTAGAGAGCTTTGAATAATTGAGTACAGGCATAGTTGATTTTTGCTCTCTTGACAGGGTAGGAAGGATTAAATATCAGGCTAAAAATTACTCAAAAGCCAGGTTATAGATGATCGTGAATGCCATATCAAAGATTTGGAATTTATCCTTTAGTTCATTGTTTTCAAAATTTTTGTTTAGTTGAAACTTTGCTATAGTTGCTTGCAATGAAACACCTTAGTAAAAAATAAAAATCTTACAAAAATATGTAAAAGAGATCACATTAAGCTGCTCAGTAGGAAGAAAAAAATGTACATTCCAGAATGCTGCCCTCTCTCGTTCCTTTTCTTCTTCATACATCTGAAGGCCACTGGGTTTACCTGGGGATTCTTAAGAGCACAGTTGAAAACTATTGCTTTAAGAAACAGAAAACCTCTGAAAGGATTTAAGCAAAACAGCTGCGTAATAAGATATGAAGATAACTGCGGCAGCCGTATAAAGGACAAATCGGAGGCTTGTAAAACTGAAGGCAGCAAGCCCATCAGGGGGAACATCACAATAATCTAGAAGAGCTAAGACAAGGACCAGAATCAAGAAATAACAAGAATGAACATCGTCAACACATGAGTAATAATGTCCTTGAATTCTGATTAATTGATTAAATATGTAGACGGGAGCAGGATGGTGGACTTCTAGATTTCTAAGTTGGCTCACTGGTCAAGAAATGGTGCCATTTACTGACACAGTGACTATAAGAAGAGGAGCATTGAGTTTAGTTTGCAGTAAATGGTGAATGTAGCCAGTTGTTTACAGAAGAGCATTGTGTTGGGATTTAAATTTGGGTATTCCCTTATTCAGCATACCCTCACAAAGTCAATACTATTCATTAAGTTCTTTCTATCGTCCAGATGCTTTGCAAATTAAGGAACATACAATGGAACAAAAGCGGTAATTTTCCTTATTTGCAGTGATAAGAAATGGTTGCCAAAAATGGAAAGGATAGAGAGGAAACTTTTGTCCTGTATAGCCTGGAAAAAGGAATAAGAGCCAGAAAGTGGCTTTATCAAGTTATCGATTTAGTGCCTCTTAGCTCCAAATCCACCCTTTTTCGTCTGCTATGTGAAAATAAATCACAGCCACTTAAGTACATTATTCTCTTTGTCCGCTGCCATGATGTTCAGTTTTGTCAGTCATGGGCCATGAGCTCATAGACACGGCAGGAGGAAACGGTTTTGCTTCCCAGTGTGGGTGTGCTTCTTTGACAGCCCCCACAGCACTAGCAAGTTTTCTAGCATCCGTTTCCTGCAGTGCACATGGGTTCCTCTGTATCCGGTTCTCTCAGTTTGGTTCCCAGCACCACCTAAAGCCCCCAGCTGCCAGCAACTCATTCAGATAGCTTTGTGGCGAATACCCCAAATGGGACCCCTCCCTATGAAAAGTTTTCCCTGGCATCCTACAGAGTAGATTTCTTAAAAGTTTTTCTGGCACAAAAGCCATTCCGTGAGTCATAGTTAGACCCTCTCCCACAAGGCCTGGATCTCCTTTTTGGAGATAATTCTTCCTTGAGAGCTCTACCTCTGCCCTAGGGTAGTGACTATCAAATCATATTATATTGCCCATTATTATTTTATTTATTTACTATTCCTAAATTCCTTTTTTAAATTTTTTAAATGTTTTATTTATTTTTGATACAGAGAGAGACAGAGCACGAGAGGGGGAGGGGCAGATAGAGAAGGAGACACAGAACCGGAAGCAGGCTCCAGGCTCTGAGCTAGCTGTCAGCACAGAGCCTGATGCCGGGCTCAAACCCAGGAACGTGAGATCTGACCTGAGCCGAAGCCAGAGGCTTAACCGACTGAGCCACCCAGGCGCCCCTATTCCTAAATTCTTTAAAGTTTTCTTTACTGCTTATTAGCCAACCCCTTATTATTTTATTAACCTATTATAGTCACCAATTCTTTATACTTTTCTTATTCAAATTATTAAATGGCTTTTTTCCCCCTAATTTGACCTGGACTGATACAGAGTCACCAAAAAAAGATTAACAGAGATATAAACAGGAGAAAATAATTTGTCAGATGGCAATAAAATGGAATGCTTCAGTAAAGTAAAATGGAATTTCTATTTTAAATCTGCTTGATCAAAATCTTCTCATGGACATTCTCATAACTGCCCATTCACATGTCTATTAAGGGATGCTTTTTAAAGCCCAATACCAATATGATGGAAAAATAATAAAACATAAACTAATGCAAAGCACTTGAATCTACTCCAAATACAAAAAAGAAAATTCTAGATTTGGGGGATGAAAGTTGTTGGAAGTTACACATGTTTTGGCTAAAAGCACAGGAAAAAGTTACAGGAAAACTGTAAGCACCATGTATTTTGTTTAAGGCACAAGTTCTGATGGAGATATGAAACAATCAAATTAACATTCAACGCTGACAAGAGTATACATACACATCCTCTATGACCCAGAAATTCGTAGCTTTTGACTCAATAAAAATAGATGCATATGGTCCAAAAATAGATATATGATGCATATGTAGTTGGTACTCCTCAACAGAATCAGATATACTATATCATAAACGGTCTTATTTTTGTTAAGGAAAATTATCTCATTAAACAGCTCACTATATAATGGGAGACTTTGGTTTAGTTCTGGACTCAGAGTTCTCTCTAGCTAGTAAAATCTGCATCTAATAAATGGTTACACAAGCTTCTTATGAAAAAGTTTGGAAATTGATAGAATGATTTGACTATTTAATTTTTATCGCTTGATAAGTAGTTTTAGAATACACTTTAGAACATTTAATGAAGAAGATAGTATTTTCATATCAACGGTCAAGTATTTTGAACACTAATTCTACATAGAAAACCAAACATCATATACTACTGTATAAGTTTACTACCTAAACTGTATAATATACGTAAACTGTCATATTTCAAATATATTCAATATAAATAAATATGTTATCCATATATAAGACCAACAAAACCCAGCAGATGAAGTAAGATAAATTCAGAAGGTAATGATTAACCAAATGAGTATGCAAAAGGAGAAATAAACACAAAAAACAATTGGACAAAGAACAAGATGGGAGTCCTGAATCTATACATGCTAACAACTACATTAAATGTAAATGAACTAATAAAGATAAACGATGTATATTTTCAGACATTCCAAAACCAGGACCTTAATATAAACTGTCTATAAAAGACAAATTAAATATGAAAGACATAGATTGGATGAAATATTTTAAATTTGGAAAATGACATATCATTCTAAAAAGAAGGAGAGGAAAGTTAGACTGACTATGTTAATATTAAATAATAATAGACATCAAGGAAACATGTATTTGAAATATAAATAATGAAAAATGTCAATTCATTAGAAATACTTAATAACTAAAATGTATACACATCTAATAACTGATCTCCAAAATAGAAAAAGAAAAACTTATGAAACTTAATGGAGAAATAGGCAAATCTATAACCAAACCTGGAAATTTGATACCATTTCTTATTAATCTATAGAACATATAGCTGAGAAATCAATAGGGCTATAAGACCTGAACAATATTATTGACCACACTAAACTAATTCATAGTTACAGAATAGTGTTCTTTACAAACATTAATATTTAAAAAACCTTTTGAGAGAGAGTGTGAATGGGGAAAGGGGCAGAAGGAGAGAGAAGGAGAATCTTAAGTAGGCTTCATGCTCAGCATGGAACCTGATGTGGGGCTCATCCCATGACCCTTGGGATCATGACCAGAGCCAAAATCAAGAATCAGACACTCTGTGATCTGGGCCACCCAGGCATCCCTAAATATTTTTAAGAGCATATGGTCACTTGACTATTTATGCCCTGTGCTGCTTAGTACATAAGTATCAATAAATGTAAAAGAACACTGAAGCCAATGGTGTATGTTATCTGACCACATAAAATAAGAAATCAATAAAATTGGAACATTTATAAATACCCAAACAAGAAGATTTGACCAACACTCTTCTATAACAACACACGGTTATATAACCAATAAAATAGAAAGTGAAATATATTTTCCAAGAAATTAAACAGAAAATATCACTATAGATTCCATAGATATTAAAACAATAACTAAATTCCGTAAAGACATTTAGGTCAATGTATTAAAAACAAAATTAGAAAATAACAGGAACGCCTGGGTGCCTCAGTCGGTTAAGTGTCTGGCTTCGGCTCAGGTCATGACCTCACAGTTCGTGGGTTCGAGCCCTGCGTTGGGCTCTGTGCTGGCAGCTAGCACAGAGCCTGGAGCCTGTCTTCAGATCCTGTGTCTCCCTCTCTCTCTGCCCCTCCCCTGCTCATGCTGTCTCTCTCTCTCTCTCTCTCAAAAATAAATAAAAATATTAAAAAAAATCAGAAAATAACAAATGTTGGTAAGAATGTGGGGAAATGGGAACACTTGTGTCCATACCTACATACCTATTGGGAGGTATATAAAACAGTACCGCTGCTATGAAACAATATAATAGCTCTTCAAAAAATTAAAAAAAGATATACCATATGATCCAACAATCCCATTTCTGGTTATATACTCCCTCCAGAATTGAAAGCAGGCAGACATACACAGAGAGATTTTTACACTCATGCTCATAGCAGCCAGGAAGTAGAAGCAACTCAAGTGGTCACTGACAGATAAATGGATGAACAATATCTGGTATACACATATCGTGGAATATTACTCAGCCTTACAGAGAAGGAAGTTTCTGGTACATTCTACAATGTGGATGAGCTTTGACAACATTATGCTAAATAAAATAAGCCAGTCACAAGAAAAGTACAGCGTGCTTCCACTTATATGAGGTATCAAGAGTAGTCAAATGCATGGAAATAGAAGGCTGATTGGGGATCGTCAGAGTCTGTGTGGGAGGAGGAAATGGAGAATTGTTGTTTGATATACAGTTTCCTTTTTGCAAGATGAAAAAATTTTGGCCATTTGTTGTAGAACAAGTTGAATATATTAACACGACTAAACTCTCCCCTTACTAGTGATTAAGATGGTGAATTTTATGTTGTGTATGTTTTAACATAATTTAAATTTCTAAAAAGAAATTCAACAGTTTGAGAATGCAAAATAAAAGAACAAATATAAAGGAAAAAGCAGTGAATGTGATTCTAGATTTTGAAAAGATATCAGGACAAAAAGAAAATCAAGACAAAAGTTGTAAAAGCATTATACATGAGTGTATATGTGTATAAATATATATTTGTGTATAACTACATATCTATCTATATATGTATACACACGCACACACACACACATTAAGACCCACCGGGCTTGTGTGTGCTTACAGCCATTGAATAAACCACCTTGTGATCATCAGGCCCTATCTGTCTTTCTCACTGCTGCATCTCAAGGCAAAGGAGTATGTGGCACACAATATTGAATCAATAAATATTTTTTAAGTGGCTCAAAGAATAAAGCAATTGTTTCATTCAATATTTAATAAATATTTCCAGTTCAATTATAATGGGAAGGTGACCATATATTTCACTGTCTAAAATTTAAGTTTTGAGAATAAAAAAACATGCTATTAAAATAATGCTGTGGCTACAAGCTTAAACTAGGGAAAGCCTGGAAAATCTGAGGCATGTGGTCACCGTAACTGTGGGCGTATAAATGTACTAGGCACTGGGATTATAGTGGGGAAAAACAGCTCTGATATTCAGTTTCATCAATTAGCAATCTAATGGAGGAGGCATTTTTAAACATACATATTCATTCTAATTAGTTCATTGTAATATGTTCAGAGCACATAACTCTTGAAAGGAAAGGAGGGGCACCTGGGTGGCTCAGTTGGTTAAGCATCTGACTCTTGATTTCAGTTCAGGTCATGATTTCACAGTTGTGAAACCAAACCTTGGGTCGGGCTCCATGCTGGGCCTGGAGCCTGCTTTGGATTCTCTCTTCACCCCTCCCTCTGCCCCATCCCCTTAAAAAAAAATAAAAGAGAGAGAGAAAGAAGAAATACTAATCTTAAGGAGTGTATCTCAGCAAGATCTGAAGAAAGAATGAAAGAATTATGAATACGGAAACTCTATGTGTGTAGGTGACCAGAACTAAATCAAGCATCAAAAGAAGTAAAAGACAGCCTAATAAGCTGAAGCACGGAGCATAAATAAGATGATGCTATTAAGTCTGAACAGGTAGTCCAAATTTAAATCAGGCAGGACCTCTACATGACATTCATGGCTTCTGTCTTAATTCCAGGGGAAAGGGAGTTTATGGAAACCAGAGGAATAACAATAGGAAAGGGGGTGGCAAATGATATGAGAGAGATTAGTTTATCGGTAAATTAAGAGAGAGCCATTGAAAGCAAGAGAGAAAACAATAACTATTTGGGAGCACCTGAGCGGCTCAGTCAGTTAAGCTTCTAATTGTTGATTTTGTTGCAACTGAGCCTCGTGTAGGGTCCAACTCCCTGCTCAGTCAGAACCTGCTTGGGATTTCTCTCCTGATCTCTCTCTTCCCTCCCCTGCACACTCATGAGTGTTCTCTCTCTCTTTTTCTCTCAAAATAAATAAATACAAGGGGGAAAAAAAAGCAAATGGCAACTTTTTAAACAACTGCTTCACAGTAGGGGAATTCCAGATTTTACTCACAGGTGGCATCATGTAATATATCATATTCTACAATCCTCTGTACATGTCATATTTTATTTAAATTTTCATAAAACTGGAGACTCCTACACTGATTATACAAGAGAAGATATTTTAGTTTACAGAATGTTCAGAATCTTAATGTTTTCTCTGTCTCCCCTGGTATTTATTTTATTAACAATGTGAGTCTCTGTTCAGAGAGCTTGTAAGATCATAAAAAAGAAAAATTGGAATTTGATTTCAAAAAAAATTCCCTTATGTAAAGAAAAAATATTTTAGGAGATAGAACCCAATTGTTAATACAGTTCTGTATTCATTAACATTCTAATTGAGGAGCACCTGCATGGCTCAGTAGGTTAAGCATCTTACTTCTGCTCAGTTCATGATCTCATGGTTTGTGATATCAAGTCCCACATTGGGCTCCATGCTGACAGTTCAGAGCCTGGAACCTGCTTCAGATTCTGTGACTCCCTTTCTCTGCCCCTCCCCTCACACTCTGCCTCTCTGCCTCTCTCTCTCAAAAATAAACAAACATTAAAAAAGTTTTTGTACTTAAAAATTCCAATAAATCTTTTTGAACATCAAATTAGGAAAGAGCCCCAAATGACTTAACCTGCATTTTTGGTTTAATTGATGGTATTTGTAATTCTTCCTTGTTTAAAAACAAGGATTGTTCAAAGGCTGCCACCTCTTACCTAAATTTCTTAAAAGTGGTCACAAGGGAGGAATCAATTACATTAATGAAAGGGAGTATGTTTTATCAAAAATGGAAAATATCAACTGAACACTATCTATGCTACAGATATTAGCAAAAACTCTGCAAAGACTGGGCTATAAAAATGTATATGTATCAGAAGTTTCTAATCCAATTTATGCACATATTTTTATCTGTTGCTTATTTGATCATAAAACACTTCTGTGAGTATTGGCTTATCATTCTCACCAAGTTGTCCATGACCAAATTAAAGAGGAAAACACACAAATTAAACTCTTACAGAAGTCCAGGCCAGAATATTAAAGTAATATTTTGAGATAGGCAACTCTGCCACTTAATTTTGTACACGAGAGTGACCTGGAGAGCACCCAGAGGAGGTGGTTAACTTCGTACCATAAGTCTGTTCTGCGCCTTCTCCAGTACAGTAATACCACTGACAAGTCGCTGTCTTTCCAGGGATGATGGCACATCCAGGTGCCTTATCTGTAAGGGACCGTTGATGGATATTTTCACTCTCCTACTTCCCCCTTTGCCACCTAAAGATGGAAACTCTGAAGCCCTCGGGGCTCACAAAACCACACGATGGGAAGGGGCCTGTGTCCCTCACAAGCCCTGAAGGGGAAAGCTGCTCATTAACTAGGAGCTTCCATATTGGACTATTCACGATGAAGAAGTAATCTGTTGGCTAAAGTCAGGGAATTTTGAGGTTTATTTTTGTCAGCAGTCAGGATCCCAACACACCACCCAATGGTGGTAAAGTCACAAGGTGACAAAGAAAAATGAAAGGAGAAAAAAATTAACTATATTTCTTTCCTTTAACAAAGTAGTTTTCACCTTCCTACCTTTTCTGGATATTTATATAAGTGTTTTTCAGTAATTCTATAAAGTGATGATATTCTTTTGTCCACAAACTTTACTACAGGCTCAAAGACAATTCATTTTGTTAAACAGTTTAATCATTTCACCTTGAACACTAAAGCTCAACATAGACTAGACAAGTCACTTTTTTCAAACAAAACTCTCATAATTTTCTTCATGGCCAAAGGAAAAAAGAAATGACTGATATTTAATTGGAATTTCACTGTTAGTTGTGCAATTTATACATCATGAATAGTGCAAACTCAGTCCCTTGAATTTTAGGAATATTTCTTGCAAATTTATTTTTAAAGAACATGCATATCCACTGTAATTTAGTGGGACTCAACTTTTGTAATATTATGCCATTTGGAAATGAAATATAATGCAGATCTTCTCTGTTTTATCACCGTGGCAATTTTTTGCAGTGCTAACAACTCTATATCTTCTGCTTTCAAATGTGTTTGTGCAGGTGTGCTGAAAATCCTTCTTTAATAATTTATCTAACAACCCTCATAAAAATATTATATTTCCCTAATTGCTCATTATGCATTCCCAAATGTTTTAGGAGAAAATAAATACAATTCAATAATTAAAATAAGGTATGATGTAATTAATACACTAAATTACTATAATGTGTATTATAAACATAATAAGAATACATCCTTTAAGCCTACAGGCCATTTATTTATTCAACAAATATTTACTGAGTGCCTGAATGTACCAAGTTGGCACTATAAATGAAATGATCTATTACGAGTTTTATAATAAGGACACTGAAAAAGATAAATATGAGGTACACGTGTGGCTAGGACAGAGAAGGGAATGATCATCTTGTTTAACTCTTTCCTTTTGTGAGCAAAAAAATTGAGGAACTTGATCATTTGGGATGACAATGGTATCTCAACACCAAATCTATAGAAATTCATGTCAGTTTCCAAATATTTGTTTGGAATAAGAAAACCTGTGCTCTTCCCAATATTGGGTATAAAGATAGACATGAAATATTTTCTGTATTGACTCACAACATAGTTGCAGTGATGTGAGACAGGGATGTCTCCATTTAGTTATGCCACATTAGAGTAGGAAGGATTTTCATCTCGTACCATTTTGTCACTCATCGTGATAAGAGTCATTTTAAAGCTTATGTCAAGATTTCAAAAATGAAAGTATGTAAATAAGACATTACAAATCACATATTAGTTGGAGACATGAACTATCAAGTATACATAGGTTAATAAAAATAATCAGGCTAATCTGAGGCAAATAAAATTTAGCTTTGTGATTTTATAATTACTGTTCCTCTGTGTGGGTCTTTGCCTTAGGTAGACTCCATGCCCAAAGTGGGGCTTGAACTCAGGACCCAGAAATTATATGCTCCAGTGACTGAGCCAGCCAGATGCCCCATCACTGTGAGTCCTTTTAAAGGAGCTTTAGGGGTTCCTGGGTGACTCAGTCTGTTAAACATCTGACTCTTGATTTCAGCTCAGCTCATGTTCTCAGTTCCTGGGTTTGAGCCTCATGTCAGGATCTGCACTGATGGCACAGAGCCTACTTGGGATTCTGTCTCTCCCTCTCTCTCTGTCCCTCACCTGCTCATGCTCTCCATTGCAAAGTAAACAAATAAACTTAAAAACAAATAAGTAGCTTTATCTTCATTGCTACAGTTTTAGTAACTATAGTCCCCACTTATTAGGAATTTAATGACCTCAACTTCATGAGGTCATAATTTGTATCTGTTCACTAACTTTGTATCTCCAAATAATAACTGGTATGTAACTCATGGTTACTAAGTGTTTATAGCATTAGTACGAATAATGAATGAGCGGACAGGTACTAAATTCTAAAACTATTAAGTGTTATAACTATTAAGTGTTATTTCACTTAATCCTCCCAATATTCTGGTAAAGTAGACATTATTACCCCTTTTTTCAAATAAAAACACTAAATTTGAGGATTAAGTGACCCATTAGATTGCAATGTATTAAATGTCAGTGTTACATTAAAACTCTGTTACTATAAGTTTATGTATTTATTTAGAGAGAGGGGGGTGGCGGGAGGAATCCTAAGCAGGCTCTGCACGGTCAGATGAACTGTGGCTCAATCTCATGAACTGTGAGATCATGACCTGAGCCGGGATCATGAGTCGGATGCTTAACTGCCTGAGCCATCTGGGTGCCCCTAAAACTCTATTTTCTTAACCATTAGATGATCATGAAGTCATTCTAGCAGAACAAGTAAATATCTTGAAATATAAAACACAGAACTTTTATTGAAAACAACCAGAATGGAATAGATGTCAGAAATTTGAACTGTGCATTTGGGTTTCAAGATTTCTAGGAGATAATGGAAAGGGAAGATAAAACCTGTACAGTTGTTTTCCTTTTAAAAAAAAAATAAAACATACAAAGCGACCTGTGGATGCATGTCTTTTGTGTTCACTTTTTTGCCTGTTTAACATTTTCCTGGGAAAAATAAGCTTTTTGTGAAAATAAATGTTAAATGATAAGTTGGTCCTATTTTCAATCTGAGATCTTAGAAAAAACAGACGTTTTGAATGGTTAATTCTTAAATCTAAAATATACACAGAAATAAAGAACATATCTTTATATTACAGCCGAGGGAGGTATTTTCTCAGTGGCTGAAGTCATGTGTTTTGAGTACATTTCTCTGTGATTTTAAATCACCATATTCATGAGATTGTACTTCTCAAGTATAAGACAGAATTGTACACATTTTTGATAGGCACATAACATATCCCCAGCCACATTTGTCACAAGTATTTGTGCATATAGTCTTTATTATTAGCTAAAATTCCTTCTTCTCTACTTTGGATGTGCTTCTGTTAATCACATGATCCCATGCCTCCATTAAAAGAAGATACACATTGGACAAACAGAGAAACATCTTTATGCCAATGAGTTTTGAGGGGAGAGGTGGGGAAAGTCAAGATTCAGGCAGAAACGTAACTTCAAGAGAAACAAACAACGGATCTTTCTAGAGGACACTGAGGGAGTGTCCTTCTGAGTAAAGGAGAAGGGTGTGCTTGGGAATAAAGCCAGATGAAAGAAGCCGTTAATAGACAAAGTCACTTAGAGATAAGAGTTTTATTAAAATCTAGCGGTTGGATACAGCTGTGCTGGAAGGTCTACTTCAAAATTTCATTTTGTTTAAGCAATAATGAATCTGTTTCCTTTCACATCTAATCAAATTGCTCATGAGTAATATGTATATAATACGTATGTTATATTCTGGTAGAAAATAGCTTTAGCAGTTTTTTGAGATAGCATGCATAAAGAAATGCATTTTTGAAACCATACATATTAGGATAGATGTTTGTATCTATATCTATTTATATATGTTCAAGCTCTCACACTTGATTAATGGCATGGTGGTCCAGAATTATATTTCTGAACTTATTTTTACTCAAAAATTTTAAAGTGTTCATTTACCATCTTTCAACTTTCAATGTTGTTCTGAATCAGCTTGCTAGTATATCATATTACCTGTACCCCTACTTTTTATTTTAATGTCTTTATTTTGAGAGAGCAGAGAGTGGGGGAGGGGCAGAGAGAGAGAGAGGGAGACACCGAATCTGAGCAGGCTCCAGGCTCTGGGATGACAGCCCAGAGCCCGATGTGGGGTTCAAACCCAAGGACTGTGAGATCATGACCTGAGCTGAAGTCAGATGCTTAACTGACTGAGCCATCCAGGCGCCCCTTTGTACCTCTACGTAAAGCTCTAAGGATCATGCTTTTGTTTTTGGTTTTCTGAAATTTTACAGTGATATGCCTTGATATGCTTTTTTTTTAATATTAATAATGTTGGGGACTAGGTTAATTTATTTTTCTGAAAAACCAATGTCCTTGCTTTTTATTTTTCCTGGTCTCTCTTTTTGGAAATCTTATTAATCAGCTGCTAAAATGACTGGATTGGACCTCGAAATTTGTCATCTTTTTACTGCTATTTTTTCTTATTTTTATTCTACTTCCTGGAAAATTTTCTCAACTTTATTTTCCAAATGTTGACTATTTTCAAAAGTTTTTTACTATCATATTTACAATTTTAAGATCTCTTATTCTCTATTTCCTTTTTAAAATAGCATTGAATTCTTATTTCATGAGTGTAATACCTCCATTTGGATCTCTAAACATACTGATTTTGGTTTGTTTCCTTCTGCTTATCTATTTCTCAAATTTTTTTTTTAAATTGTAGTCTTCCAAGTCTATTCTTCTCCTCTGCTTTTCTCAAATGCCTGGTAATTTTGGTATATTAAAAATGTAAAATTCACATTTAAAAATGTGCTAGGTTGAATAGTGCCCTTACAAAATCCATATTCACCTGGAAACTTAAAATTTTACTTCATTTGATAATAATCTTTGCAGATGTAGATAAACTAAAATGAGGCCCTGCTGGATCAGCATGGGCCCTGACTCCAAAGACGTGCGTCTGTCTAAGAGGGAGGGGCAATTCAGACACAAAGACGCACAGGAAGAATGCAGCCGTGTGAAGATGGTACTGGCAGAGGCTGGTGATAAAAACACAGGCCAAAGAAGCTAAGGATTACGGCAAGCACCAGAAGCCAGAAAAACGCAAGGAAGGATTCAGCCTTAAGGCCTTGAGAGAAGGCACAACCTTGAAGACACCTGGATTTCATACTTAAAGCCTCAAAAACTGTAAGAGAAAAAAAAATTACTGTGGTCGTAAAACCACCTAAATTGTGGTAATTCATTCCAGCAGACTTAGCAAACTATTACAGAGCTCTCTAAGATAACTGTGTTATCTTCTTTTTTAGTGGGATAATCAAGTCTGTGGGGAGGGTGATAATCAGCCATCATGCAGATCTTTCTTGGTGTCACCAGTAGTGTGCTGATGTGATGCAGCTCACACAGGTGTGTGTGTGTGTGCAGTGGCTTCCGCGGTGAGCGGGTGGGCGTGGGGCAGCAGTAATAAACTCGGCTGCCAGAGTTTTCACTGCCAGTTAAGAAGGGGGGAAAGGTAGATGTTTTCCATTTTCAGTAGAAGAGCAACCCCTGGAGGGGCAGGAGGCCTGAGACCAGAGCCTGTCTGGTTTGGATCGTGTAACCAGTATGCCTTCTTCCTCTTCCAGAAGGGGACAGTGACCCTCTCCTACCTAGTGGATTGGGAGCGACCCTGAGTTTGGAAACACTTGTCCAACTATCCGCTCCCTATCTTCACGGTTCGCTAGTGCCTCCAGTTTTCCGCTTAACTTGCTTGCTCATGTTCTTTCCTCTGAGGCTTGTAAGTTTTCGGCTTCCTTCATTTTACCAATTCATTCTAGATACATAAATTCACTTTCTGCTTTGCAAAACTTTTTGACATCCATTCTTTGGTGTTACCTCCTTTCTTACATTTTTACCTGGAGGTTTATGACTTT
>NC_043714.1:53097063-53131971 GCF_006229205.1 Suricata suricatta
TTTTTTATTATTAAATATGTCACACTTGAGGCATTAAAATGCCACAACCTTGACAGAAAAATGTAATAAATTTTGAAAAGACAATAACAGTTGTTGCTTAAAACATATAATATTAATATATTTTCTAAGAGCGATGGAATACAAAACACATCCAACAGTTTAAGAATAAAATATAAATACAAAGATATATGGTTTCTACTAACACACAAACAGAAGTTTTATCAGAAAAATGAAGTATAAAAATCATTTTCCTCATTGAAAATGTACTCAATATTCAAGTTGTATCTTGACAGAGGCAGATTGATCTAATGTGGTGGACAAATGTACTGTTAGTAACCTTTCTGGATTATTTATCATTTTTATTTTTCTGCCCAGCCTGTAGCCATCTGTCTCCTCAGGTTTATCGCTCTTAAATATGAAATACTTCAATAGATAATTTTAATGATAAAATATTTCAAGGGGCCAAATCAGCACATGGAATTCTCACACTTACAGAATACATGAAACGTAGCACTTATAAAAATGTATACTAATACCAGATTAACAGACATATAATTTTAGGATCGTTTGGTGGCAGCATATGATCATACTGATAGAATATAGTTAAAAGCAACTGCAAATCTCAATAAAATTCTGTGCTCTCTAAAATACAGATCCTTCCTCCTTTACTCTCATAATTTGATTTATTTCACGTATAGAGACATTAAAATACCATTCCATCATGACAACAGTGTTTCCTTAGAAAAACAAAGTGCATGACAAAAAAGAAATATGAGATGCAAGAATTTCTGTACAACTTGATTTTCTAGAAATCAGTTCTGAAATATATTTGTCCTTTGTCAGATATATATTCCATGGAGGTGGGGAGACAAGATGATTAGAAATTGCTCATTGGGGAATAAGCTACAGAAAAATCCCCAGCCTTTACCTGCTCTCATAATCACTCATATCTCAGACTACTGCTTAGCGACATTCAAGGACAATTTTTTTAATGTATGTATAGAAAGGGCAACTCTTATTTTAATAAAAAATACCTTAGAATTTCCTCTAAATAATCCCTTGGTGTTACACAGCGTTTATAAAGTAATTGAATACATTCAGATTCCAGTTACTTAATGAATATCTAAATTTCCTTCAAATATGCAGTGTGCCTGTTCTTTCATTCACCATAATGAACTGAGTTGTTGGAAAAAAGTTCTCAGATGTTGACAGTTATTTTCCAAGAAAAAGAAAATACTGTGGTTGTAGTCAGAACTCCCTCTCTCAATTCATCCAGCTCCAAAGACATGACAGATAAAGTGGGGCGATCATGCTAAAGCTGGAAAGGTAATAACTTTTGAGCATCCTTCCTGTGGTGTCACCAACCCAGAAAAGATGCCACAGGGAATTTATGAAAAGCCTTCATCACTTCATCATCAGTATCTCTTTTAGGTTGGTTATTTGCTTGGGTTGATCCAGTCTTCACACTAAAACCAGGAATTAGGTTTTGGGTCAACAGCCAGACATCCGGCCCTGATTCTATTCTCTGAGAAGTGAATCCTGTACCCTGCTTTTATTTCTCTTTCAGTAGGATCTTAGTTTCCTTGATACAGGCTTGGAGGTCTATTTTATTCAGTGGTCATAGAACCTGTAAGTGTGCCCTGATGGCAGATCTGGTATGTATAGAAGTAATTACCCAACTATGGACAGCAGTGAGTTCTCTGTGTGTCCTTATATTGTACACTGATGCTCATTCCTCAAATCAGGGAGGCAAGATAGACAAAAACTCGTAATTGCTTAGAGAGACAGAAGAAATCACATGGCCCAGTTTCCTCTGTTTAAATATGAGGAAACATTTAAACCACTTGTTCAAGTCGGTTTCCATAATGGAATTAATGTCCCTGGGAGTGTATGGTTTAAAAGCACAGGTCCTGGAGTCAAGCAGCCTGGGTTAGAATTTCAGCTATGCTACTTGCTAACTGTGCAAGCAGAGCCATGTTACTGACCCTGACTTACTTTCTTTTTGTTTGTTTGCATATAAAATGGAGAGAGACAATTGTACTTCTGCTCCAGAGCTGTGAGGATCAAATGAGATTAAGTGGATAAAGTAAACAGCATATATATTTAGTTCTTGCTCCTCCAGACCTGTGTTTCCCTAATCCCAGTCTATGGATTCTTTGCATTAGAAGAGAATATCTTGTTTATATCAAACAAACAAACAAACAAAATCCTGATGTCCAGCTTCTGAAAATTTGTATTCAGTACATCTCAAGTGTGACTTGAAATTCTGTATTTATAAAGCAACCCTCTCTCTCCAAGAAGAGAAATACAAATCAGCTTCCTATCCCTCTGAAACAATAACTCTCTTTAGGTGAGGATGAGATTGCTTTACATATAATAGCGAAGAAGTGCTCTCCCCTGCCAAGCTCTAGGAGACTCACTGTAATCTGGCTTTAATCAAACTCATCTTGTCCTCTCTCCTTTATTCCCAGTGTTCCAGCCCAGTAGTTACCTCTGAGCCCTTTGAATGTTTTGCTCTTGTTAAAAAACATTTGCACAGCTGTCTCCTCCTGAAAGTGTGTTTCCCACTGTCACTTTACATAGTTTAATGCCGATCTATCCTCATTTCAATTCAAATTTACCTCCCTGTGATTTTCCATAATGGTCTTGAGTGCCTTGTACTTCCTCACAGCATTTGTAACTTTCCCTCACAACACCTTATTTTAATCATTTCACTTCATGTCTATACCCTAATAGACTAATTTCATGTGGGCAGGAACTTTCAGTGTTGGAATTCACCATTGTATCCTCAGTTCAAGGCCTTGCATATAATAGAAAGTCCACAATTTTTATTTTATTGTATTTATTTTATAATGTATATTTATTTATTTTGAGAGAGACAGACCCGAGGGAGAACAGGGGAGGGGCAGAGATGGAGGGGGAGAGAGAATCCCAAACAGGCTCCGCATTGTCAGCAGGGAGCTCAACATGCCACGAGGCTCAGTCGCACCAATGGTAAGATCATGACCTGAGCCAAAATCAAGAATTAGAAGCTTACTGACTGAGTCACTCGGGCGCCCTGCCACATTTATTTGAATGAATGACGGCTCTACAAGATATTTGACATAATTCAGGTTTGCCTTTGTTGTTGTCAATGCTTAACAAACCATGCCAATGGAAGGGCTTAACATGGAACCCATTTAGTACTTAGTCATGGGCCTGTGGGTTGATTCGGTACAACTGAAAAGTTCTGTTCTTCTCACCTAGATTCTCTATGGGGGCTGGAGTGATCTGGACCCTCCGATGTAATACTGGATGGCCAGACTTCTGTCCTGGTCCTGCATTCTCTAAGACTCTCCTCCATTTGGTCTCTCCAAATGTTCTTTCCAGTAGGGTACCAGATTTCTTTGCAGTGGTTCAGGAATTCCAAAAGGCAAAAGGAGAAGTTGCCAAATCTGTCTTGATTCCTATACTCTTAAATTTTGGAATGTTGCTTTACACAGGACCCAAACAAGATTGAAAGATAGGCAATAATATCCCCATTTTTGAAATGAACAGAAAATAAGCAAATAAAAGTAACTTAAGTAAGGGGTTACTGTTAGGTAATGGAGCCAGAATTTAATCTATTTTTTTTACTCTATGTTATTGCTCTTATGATTTGTATGCTTTTGTTCAGAAAGCCAAAATTACTTTCCTGTCTTATATATATTTAAAATATATTAATATTAACAAACATTTTAAGCATGTTCAGTAATTTCATGTAAAGTAAAAGACAATTATCATATTCATGAAATTTAATTAACATGAGAAAATTATAAGTAGCATAAGCAACTATGAATCAACTATCACTAAGTTTATCAGTTAGCCTTTTTTTATTTTGTTTATTTATTTTGAGAGAGAGAGAGAGAAAGCGAGAGAGAGAGAGAGAGAGAGAGAGAGAGAGAGAGAGAGCGAGCATGAACAAGTGGGGGAAGAGCAAAGAGAGGGAGAGAAAGAATCCCAAGCAGGTTCCACACTGTTAGTGCAGAGCCCAGTGTAGGGCTCAGGGCTGTACTCCATATGGGGCTCAAACTCATGAACCACCAGATCATGAACTGAGCTGGAGTCATACTATCAACCAACTGAGCCCCAGGCACCCATATCAGTTGGCATTTTTTAAAAAAAAATTTAATTTTTTTTAAAATTTATATTTGAGAGAAAGAGAGAGACAGTGTGAGCAGGGGAGGACCAGAGAGAGTGAGGGAGACACAGAATCTGAAGACAGGCTCCAGGCTCTGAGCTGTCAGCAAAGAGCCTGATGTGGGGCTTGAACCCACAAACTGTGAGATCATGACCTGAGTCGAAGCTGGATGCTCAACTGACTGAGCCCCCCAGGCGCCCCTTGGTTGGCATTTTTAACCAAAGTGCTGAGGACCTTGAAGTGGTATTGAGTGCTCCTTGAGTGAAAATTGCTAATCTTTTTGTGAGATCTTGCAAGAGTCCACAAAACTAATTAGTATTGTAAAAAATGTCTGATCTCTTTGATCTTTATCTTCTTTGAAGTCTCATACATTGAGATACATATCATACCTAATACCTATATTTTTATAACTATAAATCTATTTTAATGTTAGTTTAGATGCTTAAAAATGTCCCTATATTATCTGTATATTACCTGACCACATAACTGCTGGGAGACTTTGATATTCTGCACATCTATTTGCTAATGTTAGGACTGCCACTAATTTCTGAAAGTTTAATCTTGAAACAAGAAAGTGCATATTAAAAAAATAAGGGCCACAGGATATCAGATGTGAAGAGATAATGTTGTACATGTAATCTAAATCAGAACAGTGGTTAGTCATTCTTACTTTATCATTCCCACTTGACTAAGAAATGCTGTTTTTTTTTTTCTGATTCTTAAAGTATTATAATTCCAGAAAAGTAAATCTTTGCTTTAAACTTATATGACAGGAAATACTATCATTAGAAAAAATTATAGCTTTGGTTTTGGACTTTTTTTTGCTGGAAGATGTAACTCGCATAATTAATAGAAGTTATAAAATTATGTAGACGGATGCCTGAAATATTTCCTTTCCCAGTAATGTCCATCTACTAGTTTTGCCTTCTCATTTCTCTTCATCCTCACCAGCATTTTATATTAGCACCGTCAAAGTGGGTCAACCTGTTGAGTGTAAAGTACTGTGTCATTATTTAAATTAGCTCTTCATGCATATTATCAAGATTGACATGTTTATTTTTGGCCATTCCTATTTCCTCTTCTGTGAACTCCCCTTTTACATATTTATAATTTTTGTAATGGCCATAGGGCTGCTTTTCTTATTGATTTGTATTATACTGAATCCATTGACCTTCATAAATACATTAGAAATATCTTCTGTCCATCCATGACTTGTTTTTGTTTGTGTTTTTGTGGTTGCTTTGTTTTTGTGGCTTTTACAAAAACATTACTACTGATGTTTTTGTGGTAAGAGAAGCTTTAATCTTTTAGACTGAAAATTTCTTTCTGATTACTGCATTTTATGTTTTAGGAAGAAATGTTTCAAAGAAGTGTTTTTCATATGTAGGTCATTAATCAATATGGAATTTATCTTTGTTTATACTATGAAATAGAGTGCCTAATTTATTGTACTTCCAGAGAGAAAGTTAATTATATCAACATGATTGATTAAATAGTCTATTCTTCCCCTCTTCTTGAGTCATTAGGATCTATCAATAACATATTTCTATGTGACTACTTCTTTTTTTTCTGTTCTTTTCCATTGTCTACCTTTTTAATCTCATATAAAGGGGCTCCTGGGTAGGTCAGTCAGTTAAACGTCCTACTCTTGATTTTGGCTCAAGTTACTATCTCAGGGTTCATGAGATTGAGCACCATGTGGAGCCAGCCCCACAGTAGGCTCTGCTAACAGACGGGAGCCTGCTTGGAATTCCCTTTCTCCTTTCCTCTCTGGCCCGCCCCCTCTCAAAATAAACAAATAAACTTTAAAAGAAAAGTCTTTTAATCTCACATAAAAATCACCCTATTTTAAAAGTACAGAATCCCTGGGGTGCCTGGGTGGCTCAGTCGGTTGAGTATCTGACTCCAGCTCAGGTCATGATCTCACAGTCCTTGAGTTCGAGCCCTGCATCAGGCTCTGTACTGACAGCTCAGAGCCTGGAGCCTGCTTCAGATTCAGTGTGTCCCTCTCTCTCTCTCTGCCCTCCCCTGATCACGATCTGTCTCTCTCTGTCTCTCAAAAGTAAATAAATGTCTCCCAAAAGTAAATACATTTTTAAAAAACTACAGAATTTCCATAATTTTGGTATCTGGAATAGTAAATTATGTATCAAGATCTATAATATACAAAATGAATTACAGCCTTTTTTGTATACCTCCTATATAATTGTGAGGACAAGCTTTTAAAGTTACATATGTGTAAAAACACATATTCTCTATTTCAAATATAATAAGTTATTTTTAAAATAGATTATCTTTTTTAACAAAAAACATTCTTTAACATAGTATATCTCTACCATGTATTTAGTTTGCCTCTTATCTTATTCCATTCCATTTTATAACATTCATAAATGTCTTGCACATAATTTGTTATATATATTCCTAGATACTGTATACATTTGTTACCATTAGGCACATAAGCTTTTATTAAAAATTTCTGTATTGAAATTTTCATCATAATGATAGTTTTTTCTGAATCCTATTTCTGTAATTTATGTTTGTTTCTTATTGCACCAGGTAGGAGCTTTAATACATCTGACTAAAAGGATAGATAATAATGAGTAACCTTCTGTGGACAGCTTATATGTCCTAGGTTTCATCTAAATTACATGTAATAGCTTCTTTAAAACTTACCACACTCTAGATGAGGTAGAAAACATAATTATTTTAATTATATAATGAGTAAAATCAGCTAAAAGGAAGATAAGTAACCATTGAAGGCATTACATGCCTTGGGGTGCATGTGGGGCTCAGTTGGTTAAGCATCTGCCTTCGGCTCAGGTCATGATCTTGCAGTTCATGAGTTTAAGCCCCATGTGGGGCTCTCGTCTGTGAGCATGAAGCCAGTTTCATATGCTATTTGCTCTCTCTTTCGCGCGCATGCTCTCTCTCGTGCGCACTCTCTCTCTCTCTCTCTCCCCCTGCCCCACTTTCTCATGCTCTCTTTCTCTTAAACATAAACAAACATTTAAAAAAATAAAGAAATGCTTAGAATTCCACTTAAAATAGAGCTAGAATTCCACCTGCATTCCTTCTATATTGCCATCCTAATCTGGCTTTTGCATATCTGATTTGAAAGAGATTACATATAATTATTTGCCAATAATATTTGCTATTGTTTCAAACAATGCATTGAAATTGTTTTATTGAGGTATAACTGACACAAAATTGCATATGCTGATGTGTACAATTTGATGAGTCTGAATACATGCATACATCACAAGATTTCCTCCTTTCCTTTTTTCTTTGGTAGGAGGATAGGAACACTTATAACATGAACTCTACCCTCTTAAATTTTTAAGCACACAATACCGTGTTTATTACAGGTGATATATTATGCAGTATATCTGGAGAATGCATTAATATTGCATAACTAGAACTTTATATCCATTGAAAATAACTGCCCATTTCCTCCTCCTCCCAAGCCTCGGCAACCACCATTCTCCTCTCTGTTGATATGGGTTTGACTATTTTGATACCAGATTTTGATTTTAGAATTTTTTCTATTTCTGTAAAAAAATGCTATTGAGATTTTGATGGGGGTAATACTAAATCTCTAAATCACTTTGAGTACTATGGATAGTTTCACAATATTAAGAACTCCTGGAAATATACAACCTATGAAGACTAAATCATGAAAAAATAGAAAATCTGAACAGACCAATCATGAGTAATGAGACTCAATCAGTGATCAAAAACCTCCAAAATAAGAAAAGCCTGGGACCAGATGGCTTCATTAGTGAATCCTTCAAACATTGAAAGAAGAGTTAATAACATTCCTTCTTAGACTCTTCCAAAATATTGAAGAAAAAATGCTTAACTTATTCATGAGGCCGGCATTACTCTGATACCTAAACCAGAAAAAATATCACACAAAAAAAGAAAGCATCACAAGATAACTACAGACCAATATTTCTGATGAATATAGATGCAAAAATCCTCAACACAATACTACCACACTGAATTGATTGAGATTTATTCCTACGATTAAAAGGTGGTTCAACATATGAAAATCGATTAATGTGATATACTCCAATAGCGGACTGATGGATAAAAATCTCATGATCATCTTAATAGATGTAAACAAAATTTCAAAAATTCAGCATCTTTTTATCTGAACCTATTACAGAAATATTTTACCTCAACATAATAAAGGCCATATAGGAGAATCCCACAAAAGACTTCATGCTCAATGGTAAAAAAAAAAAAAACAACAACAAAAAAAAACAAAACAAAACTAGGAGCTTTTCCACTGGTCTTAGAAACAAAGCACCACTCCTATTCAACATACTACTAGTTGTAGCCAGATAAGTCAGCCAATTAAAAGAAATAAAAGGCATCTAAATTGTAAAATAAAAAGTAAAATTAATTATTTGCAGATGGCATAGTTTTATATGTAGATAATCCTAAAGCTCAACTCCCTTCACACATACACACACACATACACACACACAAAGTGTTAGGATACTAAAGTCGCAGGATAAAAAAATCAACATAGAAGTCAGTTGTGTTTCTATACAATGAGACCAAACTATCTGAAAAGGAAATTAAGAAGACAATTTCACAAAAAGAAGAAGACCACGACCACAACCACCTGGGTGGCTCAGTCGGTTAAGCATCTGACTTCTGCTCAGGTCATTATCTCATGGTTCATGAGTTGGAGCCCTGTGTCGGGCTCTGTGCTGACACGTTGGAGCCTGGAGCCTGCTTCATATTCTGTGTCTCCCTCTCACTCTGCCCCTTCCCTGTTCATGCTCTGTCTCTCTCAAAAAATAAATAAACATTAAAAAAAAAGAAAACAATTTCACTTATAATAGCCTCAAAATAAAAGATTTAAAAATAAAGTTAGCCATGGAGATGAAAGACTTGTACATTGAGAACTACAAAACATTGATGAAAGACATTAAATATACAAATAAATTAAAAGACATTCTATGTGCATGGATTTTGTAGCACTCTTTTAAAGACATTTCTTTTTAGTTTTTGTCAAAGTACACTTTCTGTCTCTATTCCAAAATTATATGATTTTCCTATTAATTTATTAATAATTTATATGTAATTCAATTACATAATAAATTATAAAATCCTATTTTCTTACATGAAATCACCTTCCTATTTCAGAAATAAACTCTGTGTAGACATAATATATTTACAAACAGGTGCATGCACACATACACACACACACACACACAAATTTAATCCTCCCCAAAGTATCATTGAATATAAGATATACAACAAAGTTAATCAGAATTAGTCCTCTTTTTGCTATCTTAACTTACAGGAAATATTTGACATCACAGAAATATTTAACATTCAGTATCATCTGAATATATGTGAAGAAATTAAATTATAGTCTCCAAAAATATGTCCATATTCTGTAGATATCATCTCTGTTTTACAAGGGGTTCCTGATATAGAAACTCTTACGAATATTTACTTAAATTAATAAAGCAAAGTACTAACTCACAAGTAACCTTTGTCCTTGCAAAAATTCTACATTTTTATCTTTTTTTTAAATCCTGAATCTTACAAATTATTTTTTACACATATGGGAAAAGTTAAATGGTAGGTTATTATCATGGGAATATGGACTTAAGTATTTATGATTTTGTCTATAGGTGTGCATTTAATTTTTTATTAATTCTTTCTAACTCTGATAATTTAGGTTTAAAGAATTCACGAGATAATCCATAAGTGAAATTTGTATGGAAAGAAACTTTTATATCCATGATCGTGATTTTCAAATTTGCTAGTCACCAGCACAGACAGCTTATTTTCTAAATTCCAAAATTAGCCATATTTTGTTATATTTGCTGATGTATTGGAGGGGAAAATGTAAACAAAACATTTTTGTTGTTTGAATAGTTTCATAAAATGAAAAATGGTAACTAAATCTCTAAGTCACATAAAATTATGTTTGATCTACAAGAGCCATTTGTTGATACCTTATATTTAATATCTCTATATATCTATTACATAATTCCTCTAAATTATAATAATGTTTCTCCTTCAGATGAAATGTGTGAAACAGATCAACATAACTTAATACCTGGAAGTGGAGACAGGGTGGAATCTATGACCAGACACTACAAATTTTAAACTATAAACCTGGGACATTGAATAACATTTTTTTAGCCTTAAACATTTTATATGGGTAACGTTACTTCAGTTAACTACAAGTTACTTCAGTTAATAATAAATAAAGTCAATATTCAGAGGGGCAAATTGCTAAAGATCATATGGCTGTGTGGTAGCTAAACCAAGATAAAAACCCATCATTGATTTTGATTTTGATTTCAAATTTCCATCCTATAATAGCAGACCTACTTGCTTATTTTAATAATATTTTTTAGATCCTATATCTTATTTCAGAAAACTTTATATACACATACACAAACAGGATGGGAGATAGACACAGAGGCAGAGACAAAGAGTGAGAAATACAGAAGGAAAAGAGCAGTCTAACTGGACTACACTTGTGAATATAAGATAACAAATACCTTAGCAATTAATTTAATGATAAATTTATAATAAATGTCATTCTATAAATAAGTAACCAAAAACATAGCAAATTGTTGGTTAAGATTAGTCCCTGGAATCAGATAATTCTGGATTTCTCCTATGCCACACTTTTTAGCAGTGTGACCTTGGAACAGGCAATAATATCTCTACACATTACCTTAAAATGATAATAATATTTATGTCTACCATTCTGGTAGGATTGGTTCTCTTTCCCAAATCTTCTCTTCCTTATCATTATCCATATTCTTCCCATGATTTTGTGCTAATTGACTTTAGCCAAAGCAAACCGTGAAGACAAGTCTAACAGGATATTGTAAATGTGATAAGGAAGGGTCATGAAATGCGTTCTGCACACTTGTAATTTGCCATGAGAAGAGCAGTACTTTGGTGTATTGATGTCCTTTCAGCTTCGGGTCAAGAACAAAACCACATAGAAACACCTGAGCCTAAACCATGGCCAAGAGCCATGTCCAATCAATCTGCAAACTGAAGCAGAGCCACCCAGCTGAGACCAACTCACCCACATCATCATATCCACAATTGATTTACAGACTTTTGAATGTAAAACACTGTTTACTTCCTTTAAGCCATGGGGCTTTTAATTGGTTACTTAGTATTTTTGTCAAAATGACTAACTTATATATCACACAGGATTGCTAGAAAGCTAAGTGTGATAGTAACGTGGAAAATAAATTGCTTTTGAATCTGATTTCTTTCTAATGTATTTCAAAAACCAAAAACAGTGCTTGACCCAGAAGGAGTTCAGGAAACATTTGTTGACCATTAAATAATAACACATTGACCTTCATATAATCAGTGCTAGTAAAAATTATATAGTTTCTTGTTAATTCCTGGAGATGATGATGCAAATGCGGTTAATAGTTTATACACTATCCAATGAATTTTCTGCTACATTTATTTATAATAGGTATAATTGAACTAAGGAGTTCAAAACTAAACCTTTAATAAACAAATACTTTATTTTGTTTGTAACTAAAATTTGTATCCCTAGTGGCAGACATCAATTTGTGAATATGTGCCAACAGTCACAAGAGGAGTTTTGAAAAAGAAGGTGGATAAATAGGAATAATTAGTTCTCATTAATCTGACAAGGCCCATTCTTAAATATAAATGATTTAATGTAGCTTATAAATGATTTAATGTAGCTTACAAGTTTGAATTTAAAAGTTGAGAATAGCTTCAAAAACAGAATTGGCTATATTTTTATAGTGATGCATTTAAAAAGAAAAAAGGACACTACCATTTTGTGGTTTTTGGATGTTTTTCATTAATTAAGCAATAGAATATTAAATTATTTCTCAACTATTTCTTAAATTATTATACTTTCTTTTTTTACTTCAGTTGTGTTCAAATCCTGTTCTCTGAATGAGAAAAAGAAAAGGAGACTTATGAGGCAGATCCAAGCTATGCAGATGTTAAGTAAATGTTGAAAAACCCCCACAATATAAAAGAGATGTAAATGGCCTTCTAAAAGGTTGCACAGATAGCCACATGTATGTTAATTAGTGCAATATATAGATCTAATTCTGCCCAAGGAAAATTTAATATTTGCACTTGGACTGCTGTTTTGGATTTAACATGCCCAAAAAGAATTCTTGTTTCATCACTAATTACTTCCTCCAGATTCTCGCAAACTCAATTAATGGCAGCTATATATAACTTTAGTTAACTCCCAAATCTTCAGTTCCTTTTGCCTTCTCTCTTTTTCTGTTACTAATGCAAATCACCATTGTCAGTCTCTACATGCAAACTACTTGTTGAATGTTGGAGTCTTCCTGATTCCATTCATACTTTCCTCCTGTGATTTTTTTTTTTTACCAAAGCTCTACAGAGATAAAATTACACATAAAAAATTATATACTTAAAGAGTACAACAAGATGACTTGACATAATATCCTCCAGGATTTTATCTTGTCACAAATGGCAGGATTGCCTTCCTTTTTTAAGGCTGAATAATATTCCAGGGTTTATTTTCATCATAATTTACTGACTCATTCAACCATTAGAAGACAGGCTGTTTCCACACCTTGGCTATTGTGAATAATGCTTCAGTAAGCATCTGTGTGCAGAACTTCCCATGAGATAAAGACTTTATTTTTGTGTGTATATATACCTAGAAGTAGGATTTCTGGATTGCAGGAAATTCTATATTTAATATTTATATTAACATATTTGTATTTAACATATATATTGTTTTCCATAATGGTGGCACCAATTTATATTCCTATCAATAGTCTACAAAGGTTTACTTATCTCTACACACTTGCTAACATTTGCTGTCCTTTGACTCTTTTGATAATAAATGTCTTAGCAGGTGTGATTTTGATTTGCTTTTCCCTAATTATTAGTAATGTTCAGCACATTTTCAAGTACCTGTTAGCCATTTTATGTCATGTTTTAGTAAATGTCTATTCAAATCCTTTCCCATGTTTAATTAAATTATGTGTTTATTTGCTAGTAAGTTACTTGAGTTCCTTATATATTTTGGATATTAACTCCTTATCACATATATCATTTACAAATATTTTCTCCTATTCCATTGTAAGTTATCAAACATACAGCTAGAATGATCTTTTGAAAACGGAGACATATCAAGTCATTCTCCTTGTCAGTACTCTGTAATGGATTCCTATCAAATTCAGAATAAAATCCAAACTTCATCCTGACCTACCAAGTACTACATAATATGGTTCTATCCTCTCTGTTTCTTCCATGCTTCATTGCACTTTTGATAATTTGACCTTCTTGTGGTCCCTCTAATTAGCCAGACTCTTTACTGATTCAGCGTTCTTGTACTTGGCTATTTCCTTTACCAGAAATATTACTTTCCAAAATCTTTATATTCCCTCACTTATTTTGGGTTTTTGCTCAATAACACCTCCTAAAAAGTCTGATCTGGCCACTCAAATTTAGATTAACTTCCATAAATGCATCATTGTATCTATTCACTTGCTTTTTTCTTCTGCAAAGCATATTATATTTGTTTCTTGTCTGGATTTACCAGTAGAAAATACAGTGAATGAGGGTCGGGACTTGGTTGGATTCACGGTTTATTGTCTAGCATCTAAATAATGCCTGGTATATAGTAGCCATTTACTAAATATTGCTGGAGTAAATAAATTAGAGTTATGGGAAACTTGCATTTAAGGATTCAGAGAAGAACTTCTGGGGAAGATGGCAGAATGGGAAGCTCTTACGCTCACCTTGTCCCACAAATGCACCTAAATAACATGCATATCAGTGTAAATAACCCAGAAAATGATCTGAAGCCTGGCAGAGCACATTCTTCTAAGGTAAATGTAGAGAAAATGCCACATTAAGCAAGGGAGGGAGGCAGGGACTCAGTTAAGAACCAGGCTGACCAATGATACTGTCCGTGTGTGTGAGAAGTGTCTTCCCACCCTGGGACACTTGGCTTTGAAAACCAGAAAGGCTTAACTTCATGTATTCTTACAATTAGTGGAGCTTAACACTTTAAAAATCAACAGTGTTGGCTCTGCAAGAACAGGAAGCATAGGAAACTGAGTTCCTGCTCTTAAAGAGACAGCATAACAAACAGCCCCACTGAGACAGAGCATAGAGGACAGGGATATACAGGAGAGAGAATTGTTTACTAATCCTCAGAGCATGAGCCAAAGGAGTATGGATGTTTGGGAGGGTTTTTCAGAAAAAAAAAGAGCTGTCAGGCACCATTTCCCTCCCCTGCCTCCCAACCTAGATACAGAGACATCTGGAGGGACCAACTCAGCATGAGCAGTCTCCACCTAGCTTGCTAACAATGTGCTCCACCACTGTGTTCTCCTGTGAACTGGCTCCCTCCAAATTGCCCTCAGCAGGAATTAATTCAAAGTGGTGCCACCAGCATGCCGTGTGCAATCAGCCTTAACAGAAGTCAGCATCACTACAAAGTGACTATTTCCCTAGGGAGAGGGAAAGCTAACCATAAACGACAATTTGACTGCAGCCCCAAAAGCAGACTGGATACAGACATCTGCAGGCTGTACCCACCAATGAAAGCTTCTGAGGGACAACACAGGGAGAGTGCACTGCAGTTTGGTCTGACCTCAGCTCTAACAAATACCTGGTCTTCCCCAACTGGAGCCCAAGACAGTTCCATACTGGCCCATTAACAACACAGGGACCAAATCCTGCCTATAACAGGCAAAGAAAGCCATTGCAGAGGGGTGGGTTGAAGGCAAATATGGCTCAGCCCAAGAGCAAGGTGCATGCAACACACATAGGAGGTAGCCCTGAGGTGCCAGTTTCTGGTGAACAGGATATATTGCACTGCAGACACTACAAGACCTCTTCCTCTGAAGGTCCCTGTTTTCAAGAGCAGAAAATGTAGCTGACCTTCCTAACACAAAAAAGCAGACACAGAGAGTTAGATAAAATGAAGAGACAGATGATGTCCCATATGGAAGAATAGGCCAAAATCACAGCAAGAGAGTTAAACTAAATAGAGATAAGTAATATGCCTGATAGAGAATTTAAAGTGATGGTCATAAAAAGACTTACTAAACTTGATAAGAGTGGAGGATCTCAGTGAGACCCTAAACAAAGGAATAGAAAACATAAAAAAGAACCAGTAAGAGATGAAGAACGTAATAACTGAAATTAAATATACATTAGAGGAAACAATAGTTGATTAAAAAAAAGCAGAAGAATGAATCAGCAACGTAGGTGACAGAGTAAAGGAAACCAATCAAGCTGAAGAGGAAATAGGAAAATGAATAATAAAAAATGAAATTAGATTAAGGGAACTCAGTGAAGCCATCAGCTTATTTTATGAAGAAGTAATAGCTTAAAATTTCCCGAGTCTGGGAAAGGAAACAGAAATCCAGATTCAGGAGGCACAGAGAATGCCCAACAAAAGCAACCCAAGAAGGTTGGACACATAGGGATTAAAACAGCAGAAAGTAGTAATAAGAGAGAATTTTAAAAACAGCAAGAGAAAAGAAGACAGTTAATACAAAGAAAATCCTATAGTCAGCTGATTTTTCAGTAGAAACTTTGCATGCCAGAAGGGAGTGGCATGATATAGTCAAAGTGCTGAAAGAAAAGAAAAACCTCCAACCAACATATTCTGTCCACAAGACTATCAATCAGACCAAAAAAAAAAAAAAAAAACTTACAGGAATTCATGACCACTAAACCAGACCTAAAAGAAATGTTAAAGGGAACTATTTGAGTAGAAAAGACCAAGGCCAAAAGTTTTAAAAAAGTAGTAAGCATAAGAGCAGTAAAATTAAGTATATCTATAAAAAAATCAATCATTGATTTACAGAATAAAAAGATGTGACGTATGACACGATGTACCTATACCTTGGGTAGTCTGGATGAGTAAAAATTTCATGGTTTTAGAATAATTTCAAACTTAAGTGACCATCAACTCAATATAGATTGCTATATGCTTAAGCTGTTATATATAAACCCAATGGTAATCACAAATTCAAAGCCAGTAATATATATGCAAAAAGTAAAGAGAAGGGAATCCAAGTATATCACTAAAGAAAGTCAGCAAACCATGATACAAGAAAGTAAGAGAAGAAAGGAATAGGGAAGAACTACAAAGGGGGGGGGAGGGAAAGAGAGAGGACTCAAATAAACAAAATCAGAAATGAAAGTGGAGAAATAACAACACCACAGAAATATTACAAAGGAGCATACAAAGAGAGTATTATGAAAAATCATATGCTAAAAATTGGACATCCTAGAAGAAATGGATGAATTCCTAGAAACACATAACACCCCAAAACCAATCAGGAAGAAAAAAAAAACTTAACAGACTGATTACCAGTAATGAAATTGAATCAGTGATCAAAAACTCCCAAAAACAAGAGTCCAGGACCCAGGGGGTTCACAGGCGAATTCTACCAAACATTTAAAGAAGAATTAATACCTATTCTCAAACACCCCTAAAAAAAGAGGAAGGGAAGCTTCCAAACTTATTCTATGATGCCAGCATTATCCTGATAATAAACCAGAGAAAGAACTACAAATAAACAGAATTATAGGCCAATATCTCTGATGAACATAAATGTAAAACTCTTCAACAAAATGTTAGTAAAACGAACTCAACAATACATTAAAAAAATCATTCACCATGATAAAATGGGATTTATATCTGGCATCCAAGTATGGTTCAATGTTCACATATCAATCATCATGTTACATCACATCAACAAGAGAAAGGATAAAAACCATATGATCATTTCAATAGATGAAGAAAGAAGCATTTGCAAAAGTATAGCATCCATTCATTTTAAAACCTCTCAACAAAGTAGATTTAATTTTTTTTATTTTTTATTTATTTTTGAGAGACAGAGAGAGATAGCACAAGCAGGGGAGAGTCAGAGAGAAAGGGAGACACAGACTCCAAAGCCAGGCTCCAGGCTCTGAGCTACCTGTCAGCACATAGCCTGACGGGGGGGCTCAAACCCATGAACCATGAGATTATGACCTGAGCTGAAGTCAGATGCTTAACTGACTGAGCAACCCAGGCACCCCTCAACAAAGTAGATTTAGAGGGAACATACCTTAACATAATAAAGGTTATATATGAAAAACCCATGTCTCACATCATACACAATGGTGAAAAACTGAGAGCTTTTTTCCTAATATCAGGACTCAGACAAGGATGTCCACTCTCATCATTTCTTATTAAACATAGTACTGGAAGTCCTAACCACACCAATCAGACAAGTAAAAGAAATCAAAGGCATTCAAATTGGTAAAGCATAAGTAAAACATTCACTATTTGCAGATAACATAATATATATAGAAAACCCTAAGGATTCCACCAAAAACTACTAGAACTGATAAATGAATTCAGTAAGGTCACATGATACAAAATCAACATACAGAAATGTGTGACATTATTATACACTAATAATGAAGTAGCAGAAGGAGGTAAAGGTTCTATACTCTGAAAACTATAAGACATTAATAAAAGAAATTGAAGATAATACAAATTGAAAGATATTGCATACTCATGGATTAGAAAAATAAATTTTGTTAAAATGTCCATTCTACCCAAAGCAATCTACAGATTTAATGCAATACCTATCAAAATAGCAACACAATTTTTCACTAAAATTTGTATGGAATCACCAAAGACCTTGATTAGCGATGTAATCTTGGAAAAGAAGATCAGAACTGGAGGTATTATAATTTCAGATTTTAAGGCATACTACAAAGCTATAGTAATCAAAACAATATGGCAATGGCACAAAAATAGACACAGAACACAATAAAGAGCTAAGAAATAAACCCACAATTATGTGGTCAATGTATGTTTGACAAAGGAGGCAAGAATATGCAATGGGAAAAAGATAGTCTCTTCAACAAATGATGTTGGGAAAACTGGACAGCTACATGCAAAAAATGAATCTGGACCACTTTCTCACACCATACACAAGAATAAACTCAAATTGGATTAAAGACCTAAAAATGAGACTTGAATCCATAAAAATCCTAGAAGAGAGCACAGGCAGTAATCTAGACATGTCTCCTGAGGCAAGGGAAACAAAAGCAAAAATAAACTATTGGGACTACATCAAAATAAAAAGTCCCTGCACAGCAAAGGAAACAATCAACAAAATTAAAAGGCAACCTATTGAATAGAAGATATTTGCAAGTGATACATTCAATAAGGACTTAATATACAAAATATATAAAACAACTCAACACCAAAAAAAGAAACCCACAAATGATGTAATTAATAATGGGCAGAAGACATGGCCCCTGGGTGACTCAGTTGGTTGAACATCCAACTCTTGGTTTTGGCTCAGTTCATGCCTTCAAGCCCCACATGTACAGTACAGAGTCTTCTTAGGATTCTCTCTCCCCCTCTCCCTTTCTGCTAACTTTCTCTCAAAATAAAGAAACTTAAAAATATTTTTTAAAAAGGCAGAATACATGAACATGCATTTCTCTATAGAAGACTTTTGGGTAACCAACGGATATATGAAAAGATGCTCAATATCATCATCAGGGAAATGTAAATTAAAACTACAATGAGATATCACCTCATATCTGCCAGAATGTCTAAAATCAAAAACACAAAAACAAGTGTTGGCAAGTATGCAGACGAAAAGAATGCTCATGCACTATGAGAATGCAAACTGCTTCAGCCACTGTGGAAGACAGTACGTATAATCCAGTACTTCTATTACTAGGTATTTACCCAAATACAAATACACTGCTACAAAAAGATATATGCATCCCTATATTTATTGCAGCTTTATTTACAATAGCCGAATTAAGGAAGCAGCCCAAAAGTTCATTGAAAAAGGAATGGATAAAGATGTGATGTATATGTATGTACACACACACACGAATATTCCTTAGTCATAAAATCATGAAATCTTGCCATTTGCAAAAACAAAGATAGATCTAGAGGGTATAATGCTAAGTGAAAAAAGTCAGAGAAACACAAATACCATATGATTTCACACATACATGGAATTTAAGAAATGAATCCAATAAACTAAATAAGAAGGAAAAAGAAAATGATTCTTCTCAAACTGGTGATTACCAGATGGGAAGTGGGTCAGGAACGGGTGAAATGGTGAAGGGGGTTGCGAGGACACTTTATCATAATGAGTACTGAAAAATGTATGGAATTGTTGAATCACTATGTTGCACATCTAAAACTAACATAATACTGTAACTATACTGGATTATATATATATATATATATCCTTTAATTTTTAAAAATATAAAGATTCAGAGAGAGGTAGACAATTTCATGAAATTTTGACCCCAGAATTCATTTCTGCTTTTAACTCCACCATATTCGTTAAATATGACCAAATATTTTATATCGTTTCTTAATGAAATATATTAGAAAAACAAAATATAGCAAAGGTTTTTTTTTTTCAAATATTTTTTTAAATATTTTATTTATTTTTAATACAGAGAGAGACAGAGCATGAGAGGGGGAGGGGCAGAGAGAGAAGGAGACACGGAACCGGAAGCAGGCTCCAGGCTCTGAGCTAGCTGTCAGCACAGAGCCTGACGCAGGGCTCGAACCCACGAACGTGAGATCTGACCTGAGCCGAAGCCGGCGGCTTAACCGACTGAGCCACCCAGGCGCCCCTAGCAAAGGTTTTTAAATATGTCCTAATTCCTTGAAAGAATAACTTGAATAAATAATTTTAAAATAAATGTCTGATTTAGGAAAGTTTTGTTGTAAGAAATGTTTTATCACTTTGTAATTTACATATAATTTCATGTGTTGCTGAATGGGGGAGTTGTAAAAATTCCTAAATGATTTTATTTTCTTAAATTTCTTATATTTTATGTTATTAAGTTGCTCAATAATGATTATTTAATCATAGTGTAAAAACAAGTATGAAATCAAAATCCTAACATTTTTTTCCAACAATGTATACTGGAGAAAGTTGAGTTAAAGAGTCTTTGTTGAATTGATAATTTTTCTCTATGACCACTTATTCCTGTTTTGGGTTGTTCATCATGATTTGGTAAGTTAAGCACAATTTATTTATACAATGCACTGATGATCTTGGAAGCTTCATGACAATGATAAAATTGCCCAACTTCACCTTTAGAAATTCTGCCAAAATTTCCAATACTTATTGAGTTTTGACCACTCAAAATGCAACCAAAATTCTAATTTTGTATTTATAATAATAGAATTTACAAAAGATGCTTTATATATTTATGATGATTTACCCAAGGAGAAGTAATCATAATGTTTGTAAACGGAATCTCATTTGGCAAAATGGTTTGACCTGCACACAGTGACAAAGCCAGACCCTTTAGAGTTTGCAGAAATCTCCAGTGTATATGTGACATGTTATAAAGAAACATTGTTGCACCAATCTCATAGATTTCTGAAGGAGTTCCACAAGGAATATAATTGAAGAGTGATTGTAAAGAATATTGAACATTTATGAAACAAAACATTCAACTGACATCATTCAATGAGGCATTTAAGGTTTTCATTTTACAAATTCTGTACAGCCTCTTCCCCAGAGATATATCAATTATGTAAGTCTTAATGTGGCATATCAAAAAAAGGTTATTTATTGCTGATATAAAGTATATTTTAGACAATTTTCATGTTTTTATTTTGGTGTGATCTATACATTTTCAAGGGTTAATCTTGACACTATCTCTGTTATTTTATATAAACTTCCAGTTACAGAAATATTAATAATCTAATTGTCTTCCAAACTGAGTACATAATTATACAGTGTATATTTAAGATACTTGGGCAAAGTTATATTACCTAATATAAGGAAATTATTTAATGTCAACATTCTTTTTTTTTGTTATTGGCTTAATGCTCTATTTTAAATCCTTTTTTTACAGGATACTTTCCTTACTTCTTTCATTCATTTCTCCTTAGTAGTCTTTCCATTCATCAACACCAAAAGGAAAGTGAGAGAGAGTCTTATGTTTTTAGAATTCTACAGGTGAATGAATTTTACCGGCCAAAACAGAAATTAAGATATCCTTAGTATTGACAAATATATAACCTCTCCACGTAAGAACAAACCAGGCATAACTGGTAGACCTGCCCTATGCATTCAGATGAGGCAATAGTAACAGGAGTGTAAAACTGCTTACTGATGGTACAAAAAGCAAGTATGAAATCCAAACCCTTACCATCTCAAAGGACTGTAGGAAGGTTGTGTGTTGTTTTACCCTATCTGTACACCGCAACTACATTCATCAGTAAAGCGGCTGCCAAGTGTATCTGGAGGCTCAAGAGCGCCCCCCTGTGCTTAAAGGCAAGCTGGATGCTAGGGGCTCTGCTGCTCTCACTCTTGCCCTGCCGGCCTACTTCATCTCGCAGTGCATCTGAGGGAACCGCGAAGGTCAGGTGGGCCGCCCTCACTGTTCTCCCAGCTTCCTCTTCTCCTCCCTGAGCCCGTGTCAGCTCTCCAGGCGCCTCCACTACCAAACCAAGGCAGTCGCTTGTGAGGGCAATGCCTGCATGCTTGCCTCGTAGGAAAACCCAAGCTCATACGGGCCATGCATGAAATGCATGAAGGCATTCACCCACCTATCACTTACCAGCTGAGGGACTCTAAGTGAACTTCCAGAAGTTTCCATATCTGTAAAATACTGTAGTGTTTCTCTTTCAGGATTTTATGAGTACTGAATAAGATTATTTATCACTGAATAAACTGTCAATCAGTGATATTTTATTTAGCACAATTGCTGAGGCAGAAGAACGAAATAGGTACCTAGCTAAAAGATAGGATTTATTTCCAGCAATGCAAATTTTATCCAATTTAGGCCAGCTTATCGGATATTATCAGAAAAGTTCTGATATGGTCATGTGTAGGGGGCTGGAGGTCCCCTGGGCCATTTGTGAGGTATTTCGCCAAGAGGCAGGTCTGTGTAACATATTTTGTGCTGGGATTTTCCAGCGCCCTAAGGTACTTCCTCATTCTGTGGCTGTTTTTATATCCCGACTCAGGAGGGGAGTTTCGCCATAGACCTCCAGTACTTTTCCATCTCCCCACCTCCAGGTTACCTTTCCATTGTTAGTAGCCCACTCCCCTATCATTGCCCTAGCCAATCATAGTTGTGTACTTTCAATTTGTATATACCACCCCTCTTTCTGCATACTATATATATATCTCTGTAAAACACTCAATAAACGGACTTGATCAGCAACTGCAGACTTGTCCCCTTGTCTCCTTTCTTCCACTCACCCCTCCCCCACAGGAACCGTTAGAAAAAGGGTCGCGGGCCGACTCAGTCATGGGTGTACACATTCATTTAAAAACCTCAGATCAAATATTAGAGCAATATAAATTCAAAAGTGTGCCACAGAATACATTCAAAATCAAAGTTGTTGTGGTATGACAGAATAAATGAAATTTGTAGATTATTTCATGAATTAACATGCTAAATAAGATAGCTTGGTAGAAAGAAGTAAACATCTTAGGAGAATATTAAGACAGACATGAAGATAAAGACAGTTATCATTTATCTGTGGGAATAATTAATTTTTGTAACGCTTTGCAACTCCATGAAGAATGAAACTAAACTATTTTTATTTAGATTTTATAAACATTGAGTGAGATCAGATGCTATTAATTCTTGTCTTGAAGAAAAACCGTATTGTGATTAAAAGTCTTGCAAGCAAATGAAGTTCATGCAGTAGTGTTTGATGCATATAATTTAAATGGTTTAGTACAGAAATATAGCTTCCACCAAATATTACTCAGTTCCATTTTTTACTGTAGTAACAACAATGTTGCTGAATCTACTAAAGAAACCTGTAACATTTTATAGGAACATATAAATTTATTACTACAAAAAAAGGTCACTGTAAGAGTTATTTAAATATTCATTTGTATTATCTCATTTATTCATTCTGAATCCAACAACTATCCATTCATTGAATTCAAATGCTAATCACTTTAATATACATCATTGGATACCACTGTATACCACTCACACTTAGATGCTGAATGTACAAAGATGAAGAAGACTCACTTTCTCCTCACATACAACGCTACAGAGTTGTTGCAGGGGGAGGTCACTGAAAAGCCTGATTGATGTGCGAGCTAGATCCGGGCACTCTGTGGCTCCTTGCTTCCTCCTCTGTCCTTGGAATGGGCGTTCCACTTGCCTTTCACACTCCCAGAGGCTGCTCTAGGACAGAGCCCTGAGATGGTGATGTGGTATTGAAAATACTTACATGATACATGTAACTAAACCCCTGGGAAGGCCTCTTTATAAATCTAAGATTGGTAGGCTGGTGGGGATCCATTTGTTTTGCTGTTGCCCAAGATGAGCCGCATCTATAAGTTTCCTTTGCTTGTTGAATCTGCCACCTACCAAACTGGGGCGGCCTGCCTCTTTCTTCGATCCCTCACTGCCCTCCAGGTACAGGGGCTAGTGTCAGATTATACCCAGAAAGCTCCTGAGAGTATTGAGGACCAACAAGAGGCGCTAACATGTAGCAACAAAAGATATTTGCAGTATTTGCTTAATTTTTACTGAAATATTTTTTAACAAATTAAATACAGCATTTTATTTTATCCCTAAATGTCTTAGGGATCTTAATTATATAAAACAAGGTTTTTCTACTACATAACCACTGACTCATTACCATATATGAAAACTGGCAACAACTTCTGCATCTAGTGTATTAACATTCCCTCAATTTTCAAAAATCAGTTTGTTTAAATCAGGCTCTAATCAAAGACCACGTACTTTGCATTTGGATTCTTTATCTATTAAGTCTCTTTTCACCTAGAATAATCCACCCTTCCCCAACTTTTGTTACCTTATGACACTAATTTGTTAAGGATACAGGATACCTGTAGAATATCTCCTCTTCTGAAAGTATCTGAATAAACAAATTTAGTGTGTGTATGCATGTGTTTGCCACGTAAGTCCTACCACTAGTTTCTAAATACCATACAAAGCTGGGGAAGAAGGGAGTAGACACAGGTTAAATGTATTTGGCAAGAAAATTTCACAGGTGACACTGTGTAATGAAGGCTCTAATCTGTTTGTTCCCTAGTCCCCTTAGTACAGATGAGATTACTGGCAGGGTTAAATTGGAGACAGCAGCTAGATCTCTCCATTATGAAGCCACATTTTCCCCATCTGTGAGCAGCAAGTAAACTGTGTGGTTAAAATCTGATTTCATGGAAATATCCAGCTTTATTCAGCCTGTCATACTGGTTTTAGCCTCCACTGACCTTTCTTCCGGAGTCAGTTGTTTCATTAGTGTTGAAAACTCCCAATCACTCAACGCTATTTCTCCTGTAATTATTAGTTGTCATTCTTCTGCAAATAAGCACCTTCCATTATCAATTCATGGACTTTTGGTTATCCAATGTAACTCTCACTAAAAGTTAGATGTGTTAATTTCTTAATCACCATTTTTCAATAGTTACTTGTGTAACATTCAGTTCCGCTGGTGACTAATGAGGTTTTTCTTTGTTTGGTCTTGTTTTGCTGTTTGGTTCTCACATATTTATTTATTTATTAACGTTTTTTATTTATTTTTGAGAGACAGTGTGAGCAGGGGAGAGGCAGAGAGAGAGGGAGACACAGAATCCGAAGCAGGCTCCAGGCTCTGAGCTGCCAGCACAGAGCCCGACGCGGGGCTCAAACCCACAAACTGCGAAATCATGACCTGAGCCGAAACCAGACACTTAACCGACTGAACCACCCAGGCGCCCCTCACATATTTATTTAAAATGCTATTTTTAAGTACTGCATATTGATAAATACACATAGTAAATATTACTACTCACCGATATTTCTGCTGCCCCTCTTCTGAGTCACTGAGTGGATTGCAGGTCCTCACACCCTTGAAGTACGAGATGATCTCATCACGTAAGAGGATTATGTTAATGATATGCAGCTGAGGGGAACTGCAAACTCAGATTTCACTTCTCTCTTCCCACAGCTGTAGCAAATACTCTCTAGCTGGTTCGGCTTCATCTCCTCGCCTCTGGATGAGGATGATAAAAGTGCACACCATGCAACTTTCGAATTATTTGTAGAAAGAGTGAGAAGTCTTTTTTTTAATTGCTTTAAAACATTGACTTATTTAGTTTTATTACAATATAATTTAACATACCCTGACACATATAGTAAGACATTGGACAGTGTCTTAGAGAAGGGTTTTAAAACTACAACTTTCGGAATTTGCCCACCACTGAAATATCTATATGCAATATGGGAGTGTTTTCAAATATTCAGATATTCTGTGCTAAGTAGGGAAAACTCAGTTAACTCTTTCGATTTTACTTTCCTTCCATATGTTCTCACATTAGGTATATGTTTAGCACTAGAATGTGCCAGCTCCCTTGGTGGCAGAAAGTGGAAATCCTTTAAATGCATTTACTTAAATAGAACATTGTAGTTTATCTCCAG
This sequence comes from Suricata suricatta, assembly GCF_006229205.1. Lineage (NCBI taxonomy): Eukaryota > Metazoa > Chordata > Mammalia > Carnivora > Herpestidae > Suricata > Suricata suricatta. The sequence continues at coordinate 53,122,694 of NC_043714.1, forward strand.
ATTAAAGTAATTGGCAGAGAACTGGAAATAGCAGTCATAACAATTGTTTAACTGAGAAACGATTATCCATATGTAGCTACAGGGCTTGTGAGAAATTGAAAAGGCTAAAATGCTACCAGGGCCTCCATTCAGCTCTTAATCCCTGTTCAGCATGTTCATGCTTTTCAGCTCTCCAACTTATTTTCAGATTCAATCTCTGCATCACACCCAGTGCTATCACACCATATGCTGTGTTCTGCCCTTTCACACTTTCCAAGAACACGAAAAGCTAAAATCTATAGTCTAGTCTGGGAAGTAAGAAATACTCAAAAATAACTGTACCACAAAGGAGAGAGTGATAAATGCCATTGGAGAGGAACAGATAAAAGTGCTAAAGAAGTAGGCAAAAAGATCCTTTCCAGCAATGAGATGTGAGAGGTTTTTTTTATACAGCTTAAGTAGGTAAACTACGGATGTGTGACTACGAGCGGAGAGAGGCATTCGAAGCAGATTGTAGTAGAAAACACTGATCAGCGGAGCACATGGGTAAGAGCTCATCAAAGGGTTATATTCAAAGAGAGAGCATGTTTTCTTCTCCCTAAAGAGAAATTTGTGACCTCTTTCCCATGTAAGGGAATATATGTAGTTCTGAATCCCCAGATTCTGTAACCCAGCCCTGATTTATGGATAACTTCTAGTCTTCACTGAGGTCACTATTTAAATACTAGTTTTTCAAACCAGTTTAAGTCTTCTGGTTTTGAATATTGCACATGGGACTTTCCTTGTGTTGCACTTAATGAAATATCAAAAGTCATTGTTCTACTTTATACCCTACTGTCTTATCAGTCTTTGAGTTTTATGAGAAAAGAAATTGTTAGTCCATAGCAAGTGCCTCAGACATATTTGTGATTAAACTGAAGTTAGATTGGGGGGCCCTGGGTGGCTCAGTTGGTTGAGAGTCTGACTTTGGCTCAGGTCATGATCTCGCTCATGGGTTCGGCCCTGCATTGGGCTCTATACTGACAGCTCAGAGCCTGAAGCCTGCTTCAGATTCTGTTCCTCTATCTCTTTCTTTCTCTGTCTCTGTCTCTGTCTCTGTATCTCTCTCTCAAAATAAATAAATATTAAAAAAATTTAAAAAAATAATAAATCGAAGCTAGATTTGAACCAGATAGGCCTGCAATTTATGGTTTATTTTAGGTGTCAGGAACTAGGATAAATTAATAAAAAATATATTTCAAGTTCCCAAATGAAAGTTATTGAAGATAACTATATTTGTTTTCAGTGGCTGCTGTGACAAATTATTTCAAATTCAGAGGCTTAAAACAACACAATTTATTCTTTCACAGTTCTGTGGATCAGAAATCTGACATGAGTCTCAATGGCCAAAAACCAAAGTGTAGGCCGGCCTTCATTCTCTTATGGAAGCTCCAGGGGAGAATTTATCTCCTGTATTTTCCGGCTCCTGAAGGCAACTTGCTTTCCTTGGCTGAGGATTCCTTTTTTGGTCAAGGAGTATCAAGCTCAGTAACCCTGGGTTGAGTCCTTGTCATGTTGCCATCTCTCTAGATCTTATAATTCCTTCTTTTACTTTTAAATACATTTATGATTACATTGGACACTCCGCTCCCATAATCCAGAGTACTCCCAATCATAACGTCCACTCACGGACAACATTAATTTCATCTGCAACCTTCATTTCCCTTTGCCATGTAACGTAACATCTTCACAGGCTCCAGGAATTAGGTTGTGGACATCGTGGGAGGGCCATTAGTCTGCCCACATCATTAGAAATTCCGAAGTGGTGAAGGCTGATAAATCAGATTAATTTTAGTCTCATGAAATTACTGATGAGGTTCTCCTTGAGGCAATAGCCAAATATATTCCCAGATACTCCTTAATTCCAGAATATATAAAACCATGTGAACAGAGCAGAAAAAGGGCAGACATCAGCAAAGATGCTATGCAATAAAAACCATATAAATGCACACTATTAATAAGCTCAGTAAGAACCCTGGGTTATTTTTACTAGTGTATGCCCCTACAGAGTATCCTCTCTGATCTAATTCTGTCTCCAAATAGCGCTTTATTTATCACCCATGCTTTTCTCCTTCCTTTTCCTAAAACTAACCTCTCCTCTTTTGCTTGGCTACACCAAAATCTAAGCATTTATATCTTAACCACAAAAACACTTTTCTTCTATTTGCATCCATGTCTTTTTCTTACCAGATTGTAAGCATGTTCAGAGAGTGAATTCATTTATCTTTATAAACACTTAAGTTATGCAATTTTCTTATGTCAATCAGCTATTCAGTAAATGCCTGCTAATGGAATCAAGTGAATGAATGTGGACATGAAGCAAGTGAACCAAAAAGTCAAATCATATTATTTAGATATTAATTGGAAAGAAAGTATTCCGTGATCCACGCCTACTTGAAAACCATTTAGGCCATATCAAATCTGCATGACAATACCATTTCTAATACTGATTTTAGCACAATTACAGGGATATAAACTCCACAAAAAGTATTACTAGAACATTAAATTTACTGTTGAATAGTTCAGTCCACAAATATATATGTGCATATGAAAAGATAGTGAAATTTGCTGCCATTATCCTTTTAAATTACTTAAAAGTAATATTTTATATAAAAAGAAACAAGGTTTAAGAGTCATCTCTACATTTATTTGGAGGAGACCGTGGATTCATGGCTTTCTATTGTAGCCCATCAGTAGGGTAGGCAGTGGGCATCATAAATAAAGTCTTGCCCTCAAAAGAAAATGAGTTAGTCCAAGAGGTAAAAACCAAATAGTTGTAATACAGTCTGTAAAGTATAGATACACTGAGTCTCATGCACACATATAAGTTGGACTTGACCCAGTACAGAAGAGTCAGGAAGATTTCTTTGAGAAGCAAGTAGCTAAACTGAAATCCAAAGGATGAGAGAAGGTGGTAAGACAACAGATTTTTAGAAATATTAAGTATATAGAACAATGAGCTTAGTGATTTTTACATGTGAGGGGTGGGGGAAAAGAGGATTCTAGCTCTTGTCTTTGGTATTTACAGCTCTAACCCAGCAGGTGAACTGGAGAAGTTGGAGCATGTCTGGGGAGAAAGAGCTCATTGTTGGGCACCTATTCAATCCACAATTGAATGTTATGTGAGAAATCTATTCACACTACAAGATATATTTGCCTTAACAAATATTGTACAGTGTGTTGTGTTACACTGCCTATCTCTGCCTAACAATCTATACGTTTTGTTCTATGACAAACATTAGGGCTGAAGCTCCATGTCCTACTCTAAAGGGTTCTGATAGCAAAGATTTTTCTGATATCAGTAACAACATTGATAACAACAAGGGATCATCTCATACAATTTAGCTCACATTTGTTGACTCTCCTCCTATTAGTGAAGACAACTTATTTAGTAGAAATTCAATAAAACAAAGAAAGGGTTTCTGCTTTTAAATTATTCACAGGCTAACATAAAACATGGACTGCAGTACAATTAAGATTTTGTGTTCTATTATGATATGAACAAAGTGGTATAGTAACACAAAGAGAAATTTGGAATGGTTGAAGTTATTAACTATTTTATTCTTTATTTGAGTATAATTGACACACAATGTTGCACTAGCTTCACATGTATAATTTAGTGATGTGACAAGTTTATGCATTATGCTATATTCACCACAAGCGAAGCTACCATCTGTGTGGTTCCATTGCTATCATAATATCATTGACTATATTCCTTATGTTGTACCTTTTATTCCCATGACTTAATCATTCCATAACTAGAAAAATGTATTTCCCTCTCCCTTTCACCCATTTTGCCCCAACTCCTACCTCCTGACTCTCTGTTTAGATGTCTCCTGAATAAGAAACCTATTACCCGTCAAAACTACCTCATGGGCCACAGTGTTTCTGAATCTGAATTCATTGCCTTCTGTAAATATCACTTCATGTTATAGCTGGAATCCAGGCCATCTACTGAGGACCAATTTCAGTCACCTTATAAGGAGTTAGGCTGTAAAATTGTTCTAAATATATTTATTTATGAAATAAACGTGTAGCAAATATTAAAACATACTGGTTACTAAGCATAGCAGGATGAGAGTAAAGAGGACAATCAGTGATGTAGGATGGTCCCTGCTCTTTAGGGACTCACACTATTAAGAAAGAGACAGCTATAGAACAAGAGAAATGTGGTAGAATAGTATAGTTATTCATCTTTTTTGTGTTTTTTGAGAAGAGATAGAGCAAGCAGGAGAGGCAGAGAGAGAGAGAGAGAGAGAGAGAGAGAGAGAGAGAGAGAGAGAATCCCTGGCTGGACCCATGTTGTCAGTACAGAGCCCAATGCAGGGCTTAAACTCGTGAACCACAAGATGATGACTTGAGTTGAAACCAAGAGTCAGTTGCTTGACTGACTGAACTACCCAGGTACCCATAGTTGTTCATCATTTAAATGAATAGGATACTCACAAGAGTGACATATTAGCACAATCCTTCAGATGTGATAAAGAATGCATACATCTGACCCACATTGTGCCAGGAAATGTGTAAGGTCTTTCAGAGCTGGTACCAAGTTCCCATTGACAATATCTCCATTTACCGAAGATGAGATGTCTCCTTGGATTCCATCACCTCTGCTGTAGCTCCCAGGTCTCTATGACTTGCCTAGGATCCTTGATCCCGGCAACAGTTACCACTCTTCTCTTTTGCCACTCCAGGTTCCTGTAAGGCTTAGGTCAACTGCCCCTGTCCCACTCACCCAGGCCATTCCCAGAGTTCTGCAGCACATCTCTTGGTATTCTGCTGCCTTACCCTCAAGGGAGTTGGAAGGAAACATATTACCAAAAGCAAACAGTGGGAGTATGGTAGCAAATTACAGTTAGACATACACTCAACAACCTCACCGAAAACATGCTCCATCCTCAAATGATACATAATCCCCTAGATAGCAAAGGAAACTTCTTCATCATTTAGCATGTGTGGAATGATTCTTTCCATTGTGCTTTGCACACAGTAGAAAGTCAGTGCCCTAATGCTAAAACCAGATCTTTATTCTGGCTCAGCCAGGTTTCTCCTGGGCTTTCCTACTTTTTAATGCTGTCACTACTCTGCTTTCTCCTGTTCTGGGCATTAGTTCATTTTGTAAGAGGAAGAATAATATGGTAGGCAGATGGTGAAGGGGAGATTGGAGGAGGGAATCTCTGAAACAACAAAAACAGTGCAAAATTCAGAAAGAAAACATACTATAAAGTTGTATAACAATAAAAGGTGGGCTAGAAATACTCCATGCTAACACAAACAATATGATACACGACCCAGGAGGAGGAATCAGAGGGAATGGTGTGTCAGAAGCCATTGACTTAAATTTGTTGGATCTCAAATCTGTTAGATTCTCTAATATTCTGTTTCTGACAACGTTTAACTAAAAGCATTTTATTTTCTATCCTTCCTAAAAATCTCCAAAGAGATCAGGGAGCCTGGTTGGGTCTCTTAGTTAAGTGTCCAACACTGATTGATTTCAGCTCAGGTCATGATCTCATGGGAGGCTTCATGGGGCGGGGGAGACGGGGGGGGGGTGCAAGGAACCTGATAGATTCTCTCTCTCCCTCTTCCTCAGCCCCTCCCCCTCTCAAAAATTAAATTAAAACAAAATAAATTGAAATAAGTAATAACTAAAATAACTAAGGAAGCTTGTCATTGCATTAGCAATAGGTAATACAGATCTGGATGAACATTTCATATAATACTGCATTGATAAATAGATAACTGCTATTATCAAATTATAGTTAGCTATTCACCTTCAAGAAATACCTTACTATGTCAATTTTCTTAAAAGTATATTTGCCAAATCAAGGCCGACCATCTAACAAAATGATGATGGCTATCAATGGCTTGATAGAGAATATATAATGCTCAAAAGGCCTTAAAATATTTGTAAACAAAGAGGTTGCCTTTTGGCAAATTTTTCAGTGTGGTTTTACTTTTACATGAAGACCTAACAAATTTTATTAATTAGAATCTAGGTCAGAATGTTAGGTTCTTATAAACCAAAGAATTCAGCTTTTAATGTTCTAATGGTAGCTCAAAATAAACTTCATTTTTTAAGTGGAAAATGGCCTGACAGTTTGAAATCAGAAGTCATTATCTAAAAATGCAAGTCTAAGAGGGCAACATGTGCCTGCTCCGTTTTGCCACATTTGAGGAGAAGTTATTTAATTGATTTACTATATGATCAAAAACTTCTCCCCTTAGGGCAGCAGGGTGACTGAGTCAGTTGAGTGACTGATTTTGGCTCAGGTCATGATCTCAGGGCTCACGAGTTTGAGCCCCGTGTCAGGCTCTGTGCTGACAGCTCAGAGCCTGGAGCCTGCTTTGGTTTCTGTGTCTCCCTCTCTGTCCCTCCCCCACTTGCACTCTGCCTTTCTCTCTCTCAACATAAATAAACATTAAAAACAAACAAACAAACAAACAAACAAACAAACAAACTTCTCCCCCTCAGGAAACCTTCCTTTGAATTGGAATGAATGAAATATGTGCTCAAGTTCCCCCCCCCCCCCCCCCCGCAACAAAACTTGGAACAAGTTCCCGCTGGAGGGAGAGAGGCAATAACCTCCTAGATTTTGAGGTCTTGGAGAAAATGTACCTTTGCCTCAGGACCGCATAAAGCATAAGAGAACTAACCAGTTTCAGGAACAGAGGAATGCCACTCCAAGACAGCAATCTAGGTAAGTCTCAGAAAGTCTCCCAGAGGTTTCCAAAGTTTAAAGAGTTTTTGATGATCCTGAGCCGAGCAGAGGACTAGTGAAAGAAATGTTACAGCTCCTTTAAATCATCCATAGCTCCTACACCTAGAGTTGGAAGCAAGCAACAATGTGGCAACAACTTTTGGATATCAAGAATCTAATGCATTTCCTGTTGCAGATGTAATGAGTGCCAATGGGAAGAGAAGACAACCAGACAGCAGGTGAACTGTCTCTACTTCCTGTCCTGTCAGTACCTGAGAACCACAGGACAGAGTGCCAGGAGCCACAGTGGGGGACCCTAAAGTGTCTAGAATGACACGGAATTCATCAAGATTTAATTTCTGCTATATGGTAGAATTGTGGCTCAAAATAGTACTTGAGTTATATTGAAATAATTAAGTTTTTATTTCTTCCACACTTGTTTTTGTGGCCTGAGACTTGAATCTGCTTAACAATGACTTAGGGATCAATAAAGTTAACCCAAAGAATTGGGAGTATATTGAATACAGTACACATGGAAATAAAGACAACAGAATCTTATAGACTTCTAGGACTGACAATATACCAGAGCCTCCAAAAGCATAAAAGGGAATTTGGAAATTAGAGGATACACCAGAACTCTAAGGATCAGGCTATCTCTATGTGTCCACAATAGCAAGAATTTATTACTCTTTTTGGGGTGACTCAGCTTCTCTCTGTCTCTGTTTCTATTGCTTCTACAATCGTCTCACATTTTTTCTCTCTCCATTCTCTATGTTACATCATGTGTATTTTCAGTTACTTATATCTTCAGTTATTTGTATCATCCAGATACTGCTTCAAATGCATCCACTTTGTCTTTTCAGCTTCTGCTCCTCTATAAATTGACTGAGTCTGTTTCTACGTTCCCAATTCAAATTTCTGTTACAGAGAATCTGATTGGCCCAACTAATCAACCTTATTATGCATTGGACAGACTTCATGATGCTGACCAGGCATGACCTCATAAGTCAAATATCGTATGAAGTACTAGGTTAGATATTTTCCCGTACATGGGACATTCATATTTATTTCTCTGTCATAGGGTTTATCATAATATTTGCAACAGGTTGCTTACTTGCTTGTTTTCTTAGTAGAGTAATGCTTTGTAAACATGTTTGACTATGCACTCCTATGAGAAAAATGTTTTGAACAGATATCCTAAAATTTAGTATATTTATTTAGACATGGTAAGCATGCAGTACTGTGCTAATACCATATGTCCATTACAGGATATACCAACCCAGTAGAACTTAAAATTATTTAAAAAATTTAAATACAACACAAAGCTGCATTACTACCCCTGACTGCAAAATTATTTTGTCTAGAATAGATCCAACTCATTTTTGATACAATAGTACTGGATTAAAATCCAATTAGGCTGACTGATGCTAATATGGTAATAGTAGCAGTATTAGAAATAAGAGTAGTACTGGTAAAGTAATAGTAATAATAGATGTCCTGCAAGGTTACAGCAAACAGTAATTAAATGCTTATTATTTAAGGTACTATATATTACCTATTTTAAACTTTATCTCTCTTTCCTGATACAGATATTATATATATTTCCATTTTGCAAGTAGAGAAGCTAAGGCTTAAGGGAATTATATGAGTTGGCTAAAGTCACACAAATTGTAAAAGGCTTGCCAGATTCCAAACCTGATTTGGCTTTATTTTCAGCCAGATGTCTTAATTGTCTCCTTATTCTGTTACACATTGATGCCTTGGAGCTTTTGCCATATATTAATTAGAGTTAAAGTCTCCAACTCTATTTGACGATAGCAAAAGAGTCTCAAACAATCAACAGATCTTAAATATAGTTTTTATTTTAAAGATGTGAATTAGCCTATATGCAGAAGGAAAATCTGGAAAATCCACAACTAGACTGGACAGGGAAAGCAGGGACTTCTATTTCTACAGTTTATTTCTTAATAACTCCTTAGACAGCTTTTCACGTATTTGACACTTTCTCCAAAATATGAATATCATTCTTATTTCTTTGATCATTATGTCATAGACACAAAATAAGTTTCACTCTATTGCTACAGTAGAATAATTAAAGTTGTTCTATTAAATTATAGCTATTTTGATCAATACTATTATCACTACTGGTTTCCTAGCCTTTTATAGATGAGATGACTATCTGTTTGTCCATACATGGAAAAATATGCCCTTTAGAATTTAATTGTGTAGAGATAAATTGTTATTTAAATTCCTCTTAGTTTGGCTAAACAAGAATTCTTCTGAGATGCCTTTTCTGATCATTTTTCATCTGTAAACAACATTAACATGACCCTTACTACAGTCTCCCTTCTTACCCAGTACTTCCTCAACTGGAACACTCATTACTCTACAGGGAGGTTATGCTTCGCATTGTTCTAAGCTCTAAAGGCAAAGATGGTTTTATTTTTCTGTATGGTGTAATAAAGTAGTCTAGTTTCATTCTTCTGCATGTTGCTGTCCAGTTCTCCCAACACCACCTGCTAAAGAGGCAGTCTTTTTTCCATCAGATACTCTTTCCTG
>NC_043714.1:53132071-53191546 GCF_006229205.1 Suricata suricatta
AAACTGGTGCAGCCGCTCTGGAAAACAGTGTGGAGGTTCCTCAAAAACCTATCCATAGAATTCCCTTATGACCCAGCAATAGCACTGCTAGGGATTTACCCAAGGGATACAGAAGTGCTGATGCATAGGAGCACATGTACCCCAATGTTCATAGCAGCAATGTCAACAATAGCCAAAACGTGGAAAGAGCCTAAATGCCCATCAGAATGGAGTATTACATGGCAATGAGAAAGAATGAAATTTGGCCCTTTGTAGGAAAGTGGATGGACCTCGAGGGTGTCATGCTAAGCGAAATAAGTCAGGCAGAGAAGGATAGATACCATATGTTTGCATTCATAGGTCTAGCAGGAAAACAAGAGAGACCTAATGGAGAACCAGGGGGAGCGGAGGAGGGAGAGAGATTTGGGGAGAGAGAGGGATGCAAAACTTGAGAGACTATTGAATACTGAGAATGAACTGAGGGTTGAATGGGAAGGGGGAGGGGGGAAAAGAGGTGGTGGTGATGGTGGAGGGCACTTAAGGGGAAGAGCACTGGGTGTTATTGGAAAACAATTTGACAATAAACTACTTTAAAAAAAAATAAAGGCAAAGATGGGTCTGCATTATTCCCAGGATCTAGCATCGTGCCTGACTCAAGTAGGCATTTGCTAGATTCAGTATTGTCAAGTGAAGGAAGGAAGTGAGAATGTGCCAAATAAGGTGGGGGAGGGGGGATGGTATAAAAATAAGAGCACAACTATAAAAGTTTCCAGGCATAAAATCATAAAAATCTGGGCTAAAATATTGGCAATGGGGGTGGGGAAGACAAGGGCAAGGGAAGAATGACATAGACTGATTATTCTAAATAACAAGTACCTTGACTTAGTAATCAAATAGGCATAACATGCCAGGAAAAGATGGAATATAACAAAATTTTGTTTATAGATTCTATTTTGGGCAACTGGAATGTTAATATGAAAAAGAAGAAAAGTTAAAAATATTCCCTTTTGAATGTGGAATAAGTTTATATTTAGATGTATGCTTATTGAGCCTCTGGACAAAATTTTAGTGAATCAAAAGACTGCAAGTATAGATCTCAAACCCTGAAACTAGAAAACAGTTTTGTACAGTGCTCAAGGATTCTCTTAAATACTTACATTTTACTTGTGTTTTGGTGTTTAAAGGTATTAAGAGTTTTCCGATAGTTTGAAATGATTCTGTCTCTCAAAAAAATAATTATCTACCACATAGGGAATTCTTTGAAAGAAATGTCTGAACATGAAATTGAAAAAAAAAGTGAGAAGTTGGCACTTTGGGAACTTATGAATGGGGCACTGCTGACATCTGTGATCTGGATCCATAAGTAAGGATATAATTGAAACAATAAACAGATTTACTTACAATGTGGGGCCAGCTTCATGAGCTTCAAAAGCAGTGAAAGTAAACACAGAAGGAAAAACAAAGAACAGAGTCTACCAGGGAAGTAAATACATGACCACATTCTCCAATTCTTTCTCCAGCAATGATGATTTTAGTAGGTAAAAGATGGAAGTTGGCATTTGGAAAATAGTCATTTTCCCTTTGAACTGAGAATTCTTGTGTAGTTCTGTACAAATTAGGAATAAAGTAAAGAGCCCTAGAAATTCTGGTAATTCTCTAGCATACAGGTGTTCAAGCTAGTCTTAATATAAAAAATAAAAGAAATGTAATAATATTTCCACCCAAGTAGGTGAAGAAGAAAAATGGATAAATTTATATGATTAAGAAAGAAGTTTAAAATACTAGTGAACAACATTTTAAAAAATGTTTTAAATGATTATTTTTGAGAGAGAGAGAGAGAGAGAGAGAGAGAGAGAGAGAGAGCATGAGCAGGGGAGGGGGAGAAAAGAGGGAGACACAGAATCTGAAGCAGGCTTCAGGCCCTGAGTTGTCAGCCCAGAGCCCAACATAGAGCCCAAACTCAGGGACAGTGAGATCATGACCTGAGCCAAGGTTGGACACTTAACTGACTGAGCCACACAGGCACCCACTAGTGAGCAACATTTTAGCTTCACAGCAATTCAACAAAATAAGTTTATAATGCCAGCAATAATTTTCCATTTAATATAAGAAATCTGCATTGAATGCACTGCAAAATTCTTGTTTGTATGACTTGAGTTGCCTACTTTATTGAAAGAAAGGAATATCAATAAGAAAATTGGTAGTTCCTTTTCAATTTTACTTTATGGGTGTATTTATGAAGCATTAGCCCCAAAGTGATCCTTTGTAGCACTATACAAAGTGAGGGATGAAAGAGAGAGTCCCCAGAGAGATTTCATTCATATAACAAGTATTTCATGATCCTCATCATGTACCAGGCTTAGTGAAATTGCTGACTATCTCCTGGCAAACAAAGCATAAGTGATTCTTCATTTATTGGAGCTTCAATCTAGTTAAAGTGATTTTAAGTTTTCACATGTAATGTTCATTCCATCCTCAAATCAGATGCACAAAGTAAGAAATAATATCATCCATAATTTATTTTCCAACAAACTTAGTCACAGAAGTAAAATTAAGTCCCATGGTTATTTAGCTTTCAGGTTAGAATAAGTTATCAACATGAATGTAATATTTACTGGAGATTTATTATATGTCAATAACATTTAGAAAAGAGAACAAATAACCTCACTTTCTCCAATTCTGGGTTCCTGCACGCCTTCTATTTAGGTTGGCAGTTATGGCAGGTTGTTGACTAAAATGACTGTAGGGACCCTCGTTGTGAGTTTCTGTCCCCACTACGAGCAATGCCATGAAAGCTGCTAATATCAGCTTTCCTTCTCTGATAGGCCCTGACTTCTAGGAGCTCATAGTTCTAGTGCTGGCATTGCAAAAGGACTTCTTTCCTCCTCATGGGGGTGGGATGGACATTAACTAGACAAGAAGGTGAGATAGTGCATGAAATAAGCAAAAGGTACTAAATAGACTAGCTATGCTATAAGAGAAGGTTTCTGTTGAAGAAAGCAAAAAGAAAGGTTGGGGACATACATTTTAAGAAGTAAACTCTAGTGAAAATCTCCAACTCCAAAACTAATGCCATGCCAAGTCCTTAACCTCAAGTGCATCATATTGTTTGGAAAGAAAAAAATCAAATTATTATTGCACTATTATCCTTTTAGTGAATAGCTATTTTAAATCAAGTTTCTTTCACTTGGGAAATGATAACAGAAAATCACTGAAGAGTCAAAAGATTAGTTCTCTGGACTAATGACTCAGTAAGTTGTCATTATTAACTCTTCCAGCACAAACAAAAATACCTGGCACCTTGAGGCTACTTAATAAATATTTGTTGAGTAAATGAATAGAGCTGACTCAGCACACATACATACCTAAAATCTAGTTCTGATTCTGTGTGGAAATTCAATTGAAAGGATAAACTTGATGCCCAAGAAGTAATGGAGGATGCTAAGTTAATCCTTTCGATTGGATTTCCACACAGAATCAGCATTTTCCATATTTTGGTGAAATACTTTAATTATTATATCTTTTTCATATTGTATAATCAATACTTATTGGGTCAATTGAGTTGAAATTTAAACATAAGATGTATCAACAATTGCATGTATAGGAATTTAACAAACCTTATGTATTTTTCTTGGATTCTGGAAATAGAAGTTTATGCAGAAATGCCTTCCCACATGTCAGTTATTTTTTCCATTTTTACAGGAAGATACGGAAAGGAAAGGAGATTAGTATTGATCCACAGATCAGTTTTAAGGACCAGCCCATCTATTCTCACCTAGTTATAACAAGGCAAGACAGGTTTTTTTAAAGGCAAGAAAATGGATTACAACTGGGTTTGCACATTCCAACAATAACACTGAATTTAATGTAGGGAAAACAGACCACTTCTTTTCACAGCTATATAATCTATGTAGACAAGTCGGACAGTTTGCAAGAAATATTTGTTTTCCAAAAACTTCTCTTGAAACAGTGTAGATGCAGCCTGAATTGTTTGGATGTCAGGCTTCCAGTTCTGTGGTTTATGATGTGGTCCGTGTCGATAAGATGAAAAGGCTCTCCATGAGCAGCACATTTGTCGATGTGAGCAAGCTGACATTCAACTCCAAAGGCTTTAAGAAAGAAAGCCTTAGTCTTCTTCTCTTATTGAGCAGGTTCTCAGAGAAGAAATGATTCAAAACTATGTAGAGTATCATGTTTATAAAATACTTTAAACTAAATGAGAGCTAATTCAGCCAGTTGGGGAATCAGGGTAAAAAATTGGAGAATACTTTTTTTTAAATACAATTTTTCTTAAATCAGAAGTACTTAAGAATAATTTTCAATTTTTTTTTCATAAAAATGGGTCTTGAATGGGAATGTAATATAAAATGGAAGTGAAGGCATTATAAAATGTGTTACAAAAATGATTTGACATATTTTTATTTACATTTTTATATGATTTTTATTAGGCAGGCCAAAATTATGTGATTTTTATAGGCCAGAATTATTTGGGTATATACACACAATTATTATATAGGTAATAAAGTTATATATATGTGTGTGGTTAGTATGACCCTTCAAAATTACATGTGTATCTGTGTGTGTAGCTTTACAAAATAATTCTAATTCCCTGGGTATAAAACATTTTAGTTGAAAGCTTTACATGAGACATTTTTCCTATGCAATCTTATCATCTGAAGAGTTTGCTTTGTTGGTTCCCATGATTAATAAAAATGCCGTTTACTTAACAAATGAGAACATAAGAGGAGATCAAGAGACAAGCGAGGAGTGAGGTCAGGGAGCAGCCTTCCCTGGCTCCCTTCCTATTGGGTGATGAGGGTTGCAGATCCCTCCACCAAACCCAAAAGCCCTTGCCGGTCACCAGCTCATGTCTCCGGTGACCCCTCCAGAGTCTTGCCCACCACAGGAGCCCCATTATCCTACCTACAGGTCTATAGATAGTGACTTCTTTCTCTTGTGGGAAAACCTGTGGACTACAGAACATGTGCTTTCCCACAAGAAGATGTATGTTAATCAACTAGCAAGTACAGAATAAGGGATAAAGGAGACTTTTCAGTGAATAGACTTAGCATCTCTCAATTCAACAGATATAATTAGTGATCCCTGAATGAAAGCAGAAATGCATTATTGAATGAGGAAAACAGTATGAGGCATATAAATTACATATGAATTAAAATATCTCCTGTCAAAAGGAAACCTGAAAATAACAGTTCCAATTATTTCTGAGCAGGTAAAATTTCTGCGGACCTGAGGTAGTGTGTTTCACATTAAGGATGATACAACTCTCGCCTTGGTACAGCGGTATTTAACAAGTCCAAATTCTTCAATGCTTATCGCAGGCTAATGAAGGCGACAGGCTGCAGTTTTGTTATTTGTAGGGGAAAGACACAGATAATTCTAGGCCAAGGAATAATTGGATTTCTGGATCCAAGTCTCTTTTAAAAGTTCTCCTTGATTACAGGCTGGAGATACCATATGGCTTGCCTCTGGTGTGCACTCAGGTTTTTTGAGATTAATAATGTCTCTCAAGATACTGTAAGTCAGAATTTTCTAAGTTAAACTCTCCCAGCTACTCCAAGAATTGCAGCTATTGAAGTTACCACAATCACAACTACTAGTACATGTTCTTGACTAGTAAAAACTACACTTTATGCCACTTTCTAGGCTCTAGGAATAGTGGTGAAGAAAGCAGAAACAGCTTTGCCCTCACTAGTGAATAGTCTATATAATATTAAAGACATTCAAGTAAATAAGACATTACAATGACATAAATGCTTTCGTTGGAGTAAGAGATGACATTTAAATAGCTCATAGGAAGGTCACAGTCTTAGGATGGAAGGCTTCTCAGAAGACGTGATGCTTATGCTGCTACTCAAAGTAAGATAATCAGATGGAACATATTTGGGGGATGAGGAGGGGAGAAAGGTAGTGTGTTTCAATGAGAGGAAAGAATATGCACAGGGTCTAAGAGATAAGAGGGTTCAGGTAAAGAAATAGAGAATGTTTTAGTATAGCTTAAGCTAGAATGCTTCACAGAAATGCATATTACAATTTGCTACACAATCATAACTGGTAGAAAATAAAAATTTTACCCTGAAAACAGTAAGTGGGAGTGACATATTCAGCATTTTAGAAATATCAGCATATCCAGTTGTATTTATCCAAGGATATAAAAATGCTGATTCAAAGGCACATGCACCCCAATGTTTATAGCAGCACTATCAACACTAGCCAAATTATGGAAAGAGCCCAAATGTCCATTGACTGATGAATGGATAAAGAAGAGTTGGTATATAAATATATTTATACACGATGGAATATTACTTGGCTATCAAAAAGAATGAAGTCTTGCTATTTGCAACAATGTGGATGAAACTAGAGTATATTATGCTAAGCAAAAAAAGTCAGTCAGAGAAAGTAAAATAGCAATGATTTCACTCATATGCAGAATTTAAGATACACAACAGATGAACATGGGGGAAGGGAAGGAGAAATAAGATAAATATGGAGAGGGAGGTAAACCATAAGACTCTTAAGAACTCTTAAAGAGAACAAACTAAGAATTGCTGGAGGGGTATTGGATGAAGGCTAAATGGGTGATGAGCATTAAGGAGGGTACTCGTTGGGATGAGCACTGGGTGTTACATATAAGTGCTGAATCACTAAATTCTACTCCTGAAACCTGTTCACTAACTGACTTGGGTTTAAATTTTTTTTAAAAGAAGAAGAAAAAGAAAATAAACTGGAAGGTGACAAGAGTGAAAGCAGACAAGCAAGGAAGTGCATATGATCAAGCTATTGAGAGAAGATGGTGGCATGGACTAAGTAATACAGTGGTATTTGAGGTTTTTACTTTTGAACCAGCAAATACGAGAAACTATAAAAAGTTATGAAATTCCACTAGAGCTTTTCATTCTGCTTCTCCTTCTAGATTCCCAATGTACACAATTCTGATTAAGCCAATATATTTAGAAACTGTGGTCTATTAGACAAAATAATTCTCTTCTAAAACAATCCCCCTTTATTTTATTTAGAACAATTAACATTTAAGTAACAAAAATTATTCAGTTTGGAACTTCACACATATCTTTCCATCCACCTTTTCTGGCAGCATACTAGGAGTGAGGGAGGATTAATCTGGTATCTTGGGATGTTCCTCAAAAACAAAGTTATTACTTGTCTCATCTGTTTATGGCTGGTGAGTTTTCCAGGTGAGCTGTGTAGACAGGCAGCTTACCAAAATCACTAGGGAGATACGACTAATTTGATTTTTACTAAATATATCAGACATTAGGGCAGCAGTTGGACTCTTTTTAAGCTTCATTAGATCAGAACAAACACATAAACATGAGAGAGTATTATTTAAGACTTGGCTTGTCCTTCCAAGCCCTAATTATTCTAATCACATTACTCTAAAAGATAATGAGAACATCAGAATTCCAAATTCTACATGAAAACAACCTTGAGGTGAATATTATTTATATTCTGATATGTTATTAAGTATGGCATTCAATTTCAAATCGAGATATACTTTCTTTGAGGCTCTTTGGAAATCTGTACTCTGGAATGCCTGTCTAAATGCTGACTCGTCCCTGAAACTATTCAGTCAAAATGTATTGTTGAGTTTGAGTATTTTAAATAAGGCCTCAGGAAACTGGTGACAGTAGAATTTGAAACCCATTGCTTAGCATAACAGTATCAGTATTAGATAAAATTCCCACTAATTTGACTAGCTAACTAATGTCAGTGACTTGAAACATGTTAACAGTACTCATTTTATAAAAAAAGAGAAGTTAAATGAAATCATTCTGATTTTTTTTTCTTAAATTAAGTATTCTTCCTCCGTTAGAATGAATAAAGCTTAGTAATAACCAGTTAGTTACACTTCACTTTTATACATTGCTCTCCCATACCTTTCAAATATATGAATCATTTCATTGGTTCCCTTCACCATGACATTTTCTCCGATAACCACCAGTGAAATCTTTAGCAACGGGCTGCCATCTTGTTCCAAAGAGAATCCATACCCCGCATACCACTTGGGATGTTATCTTCCTTGCCAGGTAACTCCACAGTAACATCCGCCTTCTTGGGCGACTCCATGTATGAATGGTGCCTGTTCAGGTCTTACGGCAAACAGTGTGATATTAGAAGTACAAAAGATCTATTGGGGGAAAAATGTCTTTGAACTATTAAAGAGAAACAAGGGAAGTACAACCTCAAAGTGAATGCTATGTCAGATCCCAAAGAGAAGGCAGCTGGAGACTATTGGCTAACAGCGTTGTTCACAGCTGAGTCTGTCAGGAAGCGAGATCTGTTTCCACATCATCTTAAAATGAGGTCTTAACCTACATTGCATATAAAAAGGAAGGAATACATGAGGATCAGCTTGAATTGGTATCCTCTAGTGTCCTACAAAGCTCTATTAATCTGACTCCTCCTTTCTCTCTAGCTTATCTTCCCACACTCTTTCTTTTGCTCTCTGTGCTCCAGCCCCACCATTTACTTTTTAATTCTTTGAATGTGCCAAATTCTCTAATACCAAAATATCTTTAGAATTTTTGTGGTTGGTTGAATAGTGGTTATCCAAAGATATCAATTCCTCATCACTGGAACTTGTAAATGTTTCCTTATTTGTCAAAAAAAAAAAAAAGAAGAAGAAGAAGAAGAAAGTGAGAGAGAAAGAATCTTTGCAGAGAGATCAAATTAAATATCTTGAAAAGTGTCTATTATGCTAAGTGAAATAAGTCAGTCAGAGAGAGATATATGTTTTTACTCATATGTGAAACTTGAGAAACTTAACAGAAGACCATGGGGGAAAGGGAAGGTGAAGAAAATAGTTACAAACAGGGAGGGAGGCAAACAATAAAAGACTCTTAAGGGGCGCCTGGGTGGCTCAGTCGGTTAAGCATCCTACTTTGGCTCAGGTCATGATCTCACAGTTCAGTTCGTGGGTCCAAGCCCTGCATCGGGCTCTGTGCTGACAGCTGGCACAGAGTCTGGAGCCTGTCTTCGGATTCTGTATCTCCCTCTTTCTCTGACCCTCTCCTGCTCATGCTATCTCTCTCTCTCTCTCTCTCAAAAATAAAGAAAACATTAAAAATTAAAAAAAAAAGAGACTCAAATACAGTGAATAAACTGAGGGTTGATGGCAGGGATGGGGGAGAGGGAAAAATGGGTGATGGCATTGAGGAGGGTGCTGTTTGGATGAGCACTGAGTGTTGTATGTAAGCAATGAATCATGGGGATCTACCCCCCAAACCAAATACACACTATATACACTGCATGTTAGCCAACTTGACAATAACTTATATTAAAATAAATAAACAAACATCTTGAGATGAGCCTATTATTCTGCATATTTGAGGTATCTAAATGCCATCATAAGTGTCTTATAAGAGATGCAAAGAAAATTACAGAAGGAGAATACCATATGAAGATGGAGGCAGAGATCGCTTCTCGGCCTGTTGGCTAAGATCAAGTGAAGATGGAGGCAGAGAGTGAGCTGACACAATACGAGGCCAGGAATCTCAGGGCAGCCAATAGACTCTGAAAGAGACAACATGTTGATTCTGTTAGAGCCCCGTGAGGGAGCACAACTCACCTCAGGTTTAAACTTCTCATCCCAGAACTCTGAAGTCACTAAGTTTGTGGTGATTTGTTACAGCCACCTCAGGAAACTAATACAACATTCCATGATGGGTTTATGTGGTTCAGGGAAAAGGAAGCAGGTAGCTTGGACAAAAAGTAGCCTCCTCTGTCCTGATGGAGAGAGTACCGCCCACCATCTGTAGACCCTGAAGTTTAAGCTGGTTAAAACTTGGATGGAATTTTGAGATGTGTCTCTTAGAAAGGAGTCAAGTGTGTTTATGTGTAGAAAGAGGTGGCAAAGGGAGATTTGGTGAGCAGAAAAATGAACTGTGACAGAGAAGGTGTTGATCAAATATTTCCTGTCCTGCGCTATATGTCTCAGCTACCCATGACATTATGCTGGGTTCTTGTGACAGTTCTGACAATGGACAATGAAAGGAAGTGATGGTCATTGTCCATGCTTCATACATCTCTTCCTTTTCCTAGAGACTGGAAGTCTATTAAACAAAAGCTCATGATAAAAATGAACCTCTTAGTCTGTTTGGGCTGCTGTAACAAATAACTGTAGATTGAGCAGCTTATAAGCAACAGGACTTTATTTCTCAGAGCTCTGAAAGCTGGGAACTACATTAAGGGCGTCTGTGGCAGATTTGTTGTCTGGTGAGAGCATGTTTCCTTACTGCCGTCTTCTCACTGTAACCTCACATGGCAGGAAGTGCAAACTAGCTCTATAGGGTCTGTAGGAAAAGGGCAATAATCTTTCTCAAGTGTTCCACTCTTATGACCTAAGCACCTTCTAAAGGCCTCACACCTCATACTATCAGCTTGGGGGGTAGAATTTCAACCTTTGAATTTTGGAGGAATGCACATTCTTTATAGCAATGTCTTACCTACAACATGGGGATGGGCTACCTGGCCATCCTGCGAATTTGCATGATTAGGAAGGAAACTTTTTTTTAATCCATTCATTGGGTTATTGGATTTTTCTGTTTTTATAGCAGGTTATCCTGTAGGCATAAGCAAAATGCAGCATATGGGAAGAATGTAAATAAAAACAAAAGAACAATACCTAGCCTTTACTGAGCATATTGATTGGTCCATACACTGTTCTAAGTGCATTACTGGTACTAACTTATTTAACCTCATAATGGCCCAAAGAGTTAGGTACTTTCTTATTCCAATTTTGAAAAAATAAAACAAAATTGAGAAATTGAGAAGTTAAAGAATCAGTCCAAAGTTGAATATTTTGCATATCTAATGTAGCCCCAAACATCTCTACTTTTTGTGTAAATTGTAGTATAGGGACATTGAAGTATACTCTCATTTATAGGTAATAGAAAACTCAACTGGCTTCAAAAATACAGACTATATTACTTTATATGACAAGAAATTTATGGATGAGGAAGACCCACAGATAGTTTTCACTGACTCAATATTCCCAATAATTGTCCTTTTTGAGATTATTTTCCAACTTTCAGCCAACTTCAGTGTGCTGTATTTCCTCATGCAAACTCCCTCCCTCACTTTGTTGTAAAATGGCTACTGCACATTAAGTGTCGTAGTCAAACATGACAATGTCCAGCAGATTGATTTTCTTCGGTGTGACTTTTTAACTAGAAAGGAAATTTCTAATATATTGGCAGACTTTCCCTCTCGAGGTAGGATTGGTTCACAAGCTTCATTATAAACAAAGCACTGGTAAAGGCAATAGTACAAACCTCTGGGATTAAACTAATCAGAATTTTTTTTTTAGTGTCTTTGGGGAAACAGTAGAAGCAGAAGGCTCTATTAACAAACAAAAACGGTGAGATAGGTAGAAGAATGGAAGATAGCTATCAGTAGGCAACCAATATTTTTTACTAAAGTCTGGCGGGAAAATTCAGAATAACTCAAATTCCAGCAGAGAAACTGAGAATTCAGTTGATATGGGTATTTACAGTAGATAGTGATTTTAACATGATTGTGCTTACAAAAATTAATCTCACATTTCTGCATAAAATATATGTAATGTTGGTAAATTGCACTGAGATCATTGCAATAATCCAACAATAAAATAAATGTTGAGCATGAGAATATGAGAAGAAATGCATGTAAGAAGTTTGAGATTAAAAAGATTGGTTCAACATAATAATAATGTTGAAAGGAGTAATTAGATCTGATAGATCTCACCTTTCTAGCTTGTATAGATCCGGTGATGTCATTCACACCTTGAGTAATTAAGAGGATTGATCATAGTATATAATAAGTTCAAGTTCAAAAATGTTGAATTTGAAAAGCTGGAAGAACATATAGTTGGAAATATTCAGCCAATAGTTTTTAAGTATATTTCTCAAATGGGAGAATTGGTGAGGGCTTGATATTTAGGAGTAATTTACAAAGTAATGATAGTCAAAATGTCAAGAATGACTTAGATCACCAGGGAAAAATTGTGAGATAAAAGAAAATAAAGTGGAAAAACATAAATTTACAGGACAAGAAATTGACCACAGAATAGAAAGGCTAAAAGATAAGAAGACTTTTAGAAACACAAAGGAAAGGAATTAAAATCATTCCATAGGAATTTCTTGGAACAGTTAAGGATATGGTTGTTAGCTTATTTGTATAAAATACATCTGAAAAAAATGAATTCAGTAAACAGTAAACAAAGTGATAAGTAGCAATCAGAATCCAATTGAAATTATGTAGCTTAGACTTGCAAATAATTCAAGCAATATTATTTTCTTATTTTAATTTTTTTTAAATTTTTGAGAGAGAGAGAGAGAGAGAGAGAGCGAGTGAGCATGAGCAGGGGAGGGGCAAAAAGAGAGGGAGACACAGAATCTGAAGCAGGGTGCAGGCTTTAAGCTGTCAGCACAGAGCCTGATGTGAAGCTCAAACTCAGGAACTGCAAGATCATGACCTGAGCAGAAGAAGGATGCTTAACAACTGAGCCACCCAGGCGCCCCCAAACGACATTATGTTTTCAGTTTTTCTAACAATAATGAATACTGCCTACTCTGGAGTAGTTAAGGAAAGAGCTGATGAAAGTTATACAGGATCAATAAAATAGAAAGCCATATACAGTAGTGAGGTAAAGAAAAAATATATTTAAGTACAACATACTTATTTTTAAAATTTAACAAAAAACATCTTTTCAATGTCCTTAATATTATTGTAATTCAAGGACTTGAACAAGTCCGTAATTATTTTATATTTCTTTGTTTTCCTTTTTTATCAGATTCTTTCTTAAACTTAAGAAAAATAAAAAACAAACTTCTCTTTCTAGTTTGATAAACATTCCTTTCTATGAATGATTGAAGTTCACAGAATACACTTTCTCATCAAGTCAAAGGTGTCTACCTCTATCCCTCTTTATTATTTGTCACTCGAGAAGAATAGAAACTAGCAGCAATATTAGGCAGCTGAAACACTAATAACCCAGTTGATCTCCTTTCACTATAAAAAAACTCTCTTATGAGTACGGTTTTAGTAATAATTTTACCCTCCTTTGTTTAAAGAGATTGTTGTAATAAGTTTCCTTTTGATATAATGCCCTGTTAAGCTCAAGAGATTTCACCAGTCTTGTTCTTAGTAAAACTCTTGAAAATTGTTCTTGTTTTATTTTCTTCTGAATATTGTATTTTTATTAACTTTTGCCTGGATAAACCAACTATTTTTTCTCTTGGCTTTTTAAGAATTTGTTATTTTTGACAAGTGAGATATTGTTTATAAATTAGACATATAAATTTTTTAAGTGGGAAAAAGGGCTATGGTATTGGACTAGAGAAATACAGAGGTGAACTTGCATCTTGCATCAGTCACAATTTATAGACTCTCACATCCACATTTGAATTCCTCAACATCCTTTTAACTGTAGTTCTTAAATTCCTCTTTATAGATGAGAAGGAATTTGAAATATTTCAGGAGCTCACAATAGCTTGTTTGTATCTTTGCTGAATAAAGCCAAACTTTCAAGCTGGAAGGCATTCTTGGGAAATTGTGAAACTTGTTTTTGTCTTGTTTTCTTTTCCTGTCTTCAGATCTGATGGAAAATCATCAAAGCTGAATTTATCTTTCCCTGTACCTGCTTCATGTTGGATCTCCCTGGACTATCAGCTCTTTCTCAAAGATCAAGACGTTTGGATATATTTTAGAGGTGAAAAACTTATTTTAACAAAAACCAAACATGTCTACAGATTTCTAAAGGTACTCAGAGCATAAGACTTGGCTTAAATGAGTACCACAGCCTAAGGAAAATCTCTGGTTAATTTCTGTGTTCTCTGAAAAGACATCAGGGAGGAGAACAGAGCTTTGCATCTCTGTAGGGATGTAACCCCTTCATCATGTTGCCCTCATTTACTCAATTTATATCCACCTTCTCTTTCAGTAATTTTGTTGTGATGTGTCTAGAAATGGATTTCTTTGAATGCATCTCCTTGATGCTCATTGAGCTTCTTTAATCTGTAACTTTGTTTTTTATCAAATTTAATAAGACTTCCGACATTATTTCTTTACAAAATATTCCCTAGCCCCAACTCTCTTCTCCTCTCATACTACTCTGATAACATGTATATTGGACCTTTTGATATTTTCTAACAGGTGTCAGAGACTCTGTTCATTTTTTATTGAATCATTTTTCTTTCTATTTTCTAGTTTGAATAAGATATATTATTCTATTTCAAGTTTATTGTCTCTTTCTTCTGTCATCTCTATTCTACTATTGGGCAGATCCAGTGAATTTTGAAACAATCAAAAGAAAAACATAATTGTCAAAAGGTCTTCATTTAAGTTTGTTAAAATACTAACATTTAAACAAGAAATAAACAAAAAATTGTCTGACAGAAGGCAATGATTACAAAGGTCACTCTGGATCTATACAACTAATGAAGGGCACTAGAAATGGTTTATATAAGTAAGTAGAAATACCTTTTTCTTATTATTTCAAATTTAATTGGCTTAATAACAATGTATAGTGACTTTGATAACATAAGTAAAAGTAAACAGTATGAAAACAATGATAAAATGTCTGTGGGGAAGAAATGAGAATATATTGTTGTAAGGTTTTAATATGACACAAAAAGTAGTATAATATTACTTGAAGATAGATTGTGAGTTAATTATCATTAAACAAACTCTATAGAAACCACTAAAACAACATAACAAGTAGTTATCGCTGATAATCCATTAATGGAGATAAAACACATCATAAAAAAAACTCAATTACAAATACAGCAAAAGGAGGAAAGAATAAAAAGAAGAGATGAGATCATTTTAAAAAAAACCACAATCATCTATTAAGCTTATTTATATCAATATTTATATAAAGTATAAGGGGTCTAAATACTCCAATTAAAATGCAGAGACTATAATTTTGGATAAAAATCTAAGACCCAACTATTAGCTGGTTGTAAGAAACTCACTTGAAGTATAATGACACAGTATTTAAAAAGTAAAAGGATAGAAAATATATGCCATGATATGTAATATACCATATGTATATTAAGGAGGCAAAGAAAAGTTTTGAACAGTTGGTAGCAATAAAAAGTATACTACATAATGATAGAAGAGTGGATTTATAAAGAGCACATAGCAATAAACCTAAAGTACTTGATAACAGAACATTGAAATATGTGAAATAAAATGTGAGAGTACTTCAAGGAGAAATAATTTCTACAATTACAGAAATTAGCAATTTCTGTGGGGAATAAGCTTAGGAATTCCCTGAGCCTGCAAAGATGAGGTAACAAGGCATAGAGAATTAGAAAGCCATAGGATCTTCACACCTAAGTTTGGGTACACAAGATTAGGGCAAATAGTTACAGGTAAGGCAGGGCAAAGACCCCAGTATAGGACAAAGGTCTATGAGGTAAACAAGACTAGGTATTCAGGGAAGAAATGCCCCTCAACTTAGTTCTGTAGCAGAAAACTGCTTTCACAGGAAGGAAGGACCAAATTAGGTAAATAGGTAAATAGGGCTGTAGACCACTGTGGGGCAAAGTTTCCCAGAGTGGAAAAAAAGAAAAAAAGGCGCCTTCTTGACCCTGAGGTAGCAGCTCGGTCTTTCTTGGTCTTTCTTCTTGTCCTTTAGACCAGTTTAGGTAAACAGAGGTGGCACCTCACATCTGCTATAAACAACCTTCCACCTGGTGCCAGGATTTTGTTTTGTATTAACCGAAAGCCCTAAAACTGCATATCTTCAACACCCCCTTACCCTCATGCCCATGAGTTAATGTTCACAATTTCATTGTCTCTTTGTACACATCCATCATTATGTTTGTAGGTCTTCTGATTCTAATTCTAATTAAAATGGAGCAAGACCCTTAATCAGGGCTCTTGTCTTTTCCCAGATGTCAGCCTCTCTTGCTTTTTAATCCTGTGTCCTGCTTTCTTGCTGGGCAAGAAAAAACTCCAGACCCAGAGTTTATGACAAATTTTTATAGTCATGTAGCTATGATTACAATTAGAAATTTAAATATCACTCTTATAGTAATAGGTAGAAAATTTAGTCAGAAAATTAGTAAGGATATAGGAGACTTTATCCCATCAACAATATGAACTCATTAACATTTATAGTACAGAGGACTCAACAATAGCAGCATATACTTTCTTTTCAAATGAACCTGGAATGCTTATCAAGATAAATCATACTCTGGGCATGAGCAAGTTCTAATAAATTTAAAGGGATTCAAATTATACAAAGTATGTTCTCTGACTATAATAGAATTAGATAGTAATAACAAAAATATATCAGAAAAATCTCAAATATTTGGAATCTAAATAATACACTCTTGGTAACTCATATATCAAAGAAGAAATCAAAAGGGACATAAGAAAGAAACTAAATCAAAATGAAATCACAATGTATCAAACTCTGGGAAGCAGGTAATGGAGTACTGGGAGGAAAATTTATGGCACTAAATGCTAGGAAGTTCCTAATTCAATGACCTCAGATAAATGCCCATGTGTAATTGAGAAAATTATGTGTAGTTTGTAATTATTGAGAGTAATATCCTATAAATGGTCATGCATGTATTTGTACAATTTTTCCCCTTTGTTTACAGATTTGTTTTCCTATTAGAGATATTAATTTATTTAAGAAATCTTTCCCTATCACAAGGCTATGAAAAGTTCTTCTGAAAGTTTTATGGTCATGCTTTTGTGACTTGATCTATACTCTCTCTAGGGTTGATATTTATGAATGATGTGAAATGGCTTAATCGTTCCCTCTCTCCCTGTCCCTCCCCATCTTTCTTTTCCTCTCTTTCAATATGGATACCCAGCTTTTCTGCTATTATTGAAGATGCTATCTTTTCCTTATTCCTTCATAGTACCAACTCTTTTACAAATATATATGGCTGTGTTTGCTACTGGATTACCTTTGTCTACTGGTCTAGAGGAGAACCACAACATCTTTTTTTTTTTATTTATTTATTTTTTGAGAGGGATAGAGAATGTGAGCAGGGGCGGGGCAGAGAGAGAGGGAGACAGAGAATCTGAAGCAGACTCTGCACTGTCAGCACAGAGCCTGACATGAGGCTCGAACCCACAAATTATGAGATCATGACCGAGCCGAAGTCAGATAATCAACTAAGCCACCAAGATGCCCCAGTACCACAACATCTTAATCATCATAGCTTTACAATAAACCTTGACATCAGATAGAGGTGGTCCTTCATATTATTCTTTTTACCACCGTCTGAACTCTTCCTGGACATTCCTGCTTATTGTTTACTGTCTACTTTATCTCCTAAGAAAGCAGGCTTCATAAGAACAGAGAATTCTGCTTTATGCAAGAAGATATACTCATATCAACATATCACATGGAACAATTCCTGGCTAATAGAAAATACTGAGTAATCACTTTTATACCAAATGAACCTACTTGCCTTAATCCAGATATCCCAAATATCAGTTTGCCACTTAACAAATTTTAGAAATTAATGTAACCATTTAATTAATTTATTTATTTATAAAATGTTAGGACACTAACATTTCAAAAGTTTTTAAAAGTTTTCTTAAAGTGATCTCTACACCCAATGTGAGGCTCAAACTCATGACCCCAAGGTCAAGGGTCACATTCTCTTCTGATGAGGCCAGTCAGGTGCCTCAATGTAACCACTTTAATATAAAGATAGTAGCACTGGCTCAGTTGGTTGAGCGTCCGGCTTCAGCTCAGGTCATGATCTCACAGTTCGTGTGTTTGAGCCCTGCATCAGGCTCTGTGCAGACAGCTAGCTCAGAGCCTGGAGCCTGCTTCAGATTCTGTGTCTCTTTCTCTCTCTGCTCTTCCCCTGTTCATGCTCTGTCTCTCAAAAATAAATAAATGTAAAAAAAAATATATATATACACATATATATTAAAAGATAGTAAGGAGTGCATTCTCCTTTGATAAAGTACTTGTCTTTTAATCTAGCCAAATATTAAATTTCCCCTTGCACTAGTGCTATTGATTTATACTAAATTTGAAATGATCAAAACTTAATATTTTCATATTCTAAAGTTGTATATCAAGCTTGTTCTTCCCTATTTAGATTTTTAAAAAAGAAATCTATTGTGCAGGATTGCAAACATACTGGCTAGATGTCATTTTGTTTTGGTTTATTTTATATTATTAAGAATATAGTAAAAATGAACTATGCTATAAATATCTATAAGCTGTGATTCAAGAATTGAAAAAATAGTTTGTTAATTTAATTATTTGATATAATATATATTTGATATTTATTTACAAATCTTAATTATTCAATAGTATTTCTTATTTAATTATCTAGTTACCTAAAGATTCCATATGGTATACAACCAGTCATGTTCTTTCATTGAAAATAAATCTTTGGTGAACATAATTAAGGGATGGGTAGTCAACTAGCTAAGAATCATCCCAACTCTAATATCACTCAGTTCCCATTTCCTTTATATGACTTTTAAGGCTATATAAATGAGAATTTGTAGTTATTTACAGGTACTATTTTCCCCTTGCTGCCAATAGCCTTAATAACATCTTCAGATCATTGTTAAAAATGGAGAACCTTCATGTGCTTTCAACAAAATATGACATTTAAAGTTAATAGAATAATCACAAATTCCCCCAAATAAAGATAGAGGAAATAAAGAATATGCATTTTTTTCCTGAGCCTAAATTTTGGAATGGGTCCCAGAAGCCTGATATATTTAAAATTGGGCTTAAGACTTTACACTGATCAACTAGCATGTTAATTCTTTTGTACTTAATGTTGGCCAGTGTTAGCATTTTTCATCCACACTCTAAAAACCAGAAAATTGGAGAGTCCATTTAGACTTCTTTAACTCACTGTCATTTTCCACCTTTCTACACATGCAGTCTGTGCCACATTTTTCCAAGTCCTTTTCCTCTATATGACTTCAATGCATACTTCCTCTCCAAGCCAGAGCTGGTTTACATCAGGTTTCTGACCTCACTAGAATACTGTACTGTCTTTGCAACCAAACATTTTACCCTAAATTTATCTCCTTTAATGTGTTTTTTTTTCTGCTTCCAGGGTGATTTTTACCCCTAAACAAAACTGTAATAATGTTACTCAGCTTTTAAAATCTTCACTGGATTCCAATTTAATACAAATAAGAGTTGAGCTGCCATACCAGAGCATACTGGGACTTTCCTGATTTTGTATTTCTAAAGTTTCTAGTTTCATTTTCTACCTTTTCTCCATATGTGCCTTAGGCTTCAGAATTTCTAACCAACAGTTTACTCTAGCATTCCTGTATCTCTCTCTATCATGTCCATGTGCTGGTATTCTGCTCAAAATCTTCCTTTTACTACCCTTTTCCATCATCATCTGTCCATCATTTGTCCACTCTTACTCATCCTTCAAGATTCAACTAAAAAATATTTAATTTTACAATCAACTCCATCCAACAAAGTTAACACTCTCTCCTCCATGCTTCATTGGTATTTTGGACAGACTTTATTTATATAGCTTATCACAAGACAAGATTTATGATTTGAAACATCACTATGATGCTTTATAGAAAACAGATCAGAAAAAAAGATTAGATATGAAAGGCATATGTAGCAGCTACTGCACTGAGTAGTCTAAGAGAATGACAATGTTTTTAGTTTTTAATGTTTATTTTTTTTGGAGCGATAGAGATAACCCTTGAGTGGGTGAAGGGCAGAAAGAATGAGGGAGACACAGAATCTGAAACAGGCTCCAAGCTCTGAGCTGTCAGCACAGAGCCTGACTTGGGGCTCAAACTTGGGAACAGCAAGATCATGACCTAGGCTGAAGTCAGACACTTAACTGACTGAGCCACCAGGGGCCCCAAGACAACATCATTTTAGACTAGGATGTTGGCAGTGGGATTGGAGAAGAATGAGTGAATCAAAGAAATATTTACTTGGTACAATCAACATGACACTGTCATATACTGGTCTGTGGGAAATGAAGGTGAATAACTCACTGGGAAATGATACCCCCATTACTAGCATAAATAACATGATAGATAGGATACAAATCGTTGAGATAGATGTCACATAAATGGGAAACTGTTTAGTTTGATATGCTTCATTTTAGGTGAATGCAAATAATTCAAAGTTTTAAAGTAGGTTTTTAAGTTGGCAAAAAGCTGCTCCCATGGGAATGCTAACAATGCAAACAAAATCCACTACAAACAATCACATACTCATTACCTAGAGATTTTAACCACTCTGTTTGTTTGCCACCAGTTTTTTTAATGGGCATCTAGCTATCATGTAATGAAACAAATAACTACATATGCTGTGTAAAGATTCCCTCAGTATTTGTTTGGGATTTATTAAAGTATATCCACAGTTACTAAAAATCTATTTTCATGAAATTCTGATAAGTAGTAATGAAAAAATCTGTACGAGATAACAAATAATCCCTTAGAACATACCATTTTAACAAAACATTTCAATTGATAACATTGCTGAAATAGACTGCAAATAAATTAACATATTCCCCCACCTAAAGCTAAAAGAAGAAATAAAGAACCTGAATTTTTTCAGAGCCTAAATTTTGGTATAACTCATATTAGCATTGAGCTGAAAGTAGATTACATCTGAGAAAGAGAAAAGCAGAAGGCACTGACCTGGTATAATCTGCTAGGACCCAGTGTGGCCCTCAGCTCGCCTGGCACTATCGCTAGATCATGATGTTCTCCTGTTAAACATGAGCATGAATATTAGAGGAATATGATGAGCGAAGGCAAAAATCAGATAACTAGAATCATGTCTGAACCAAGACAAAATGTAAATATTATTGCAACCCCAGAAATGACCAAATAACCTCCTATTCTGACCAATATGTGACATTTCTTTACAAACTCCAGTTTAGTGTTTCCTCTTCCATAGTGTTTATTAAAATATCTACACATAGAATTACCTCTGCTTCTAATCCAGAGGAAAATCCCACTTCTGGGAACACTCACTAAAATCATCTAACACAAGCCAAAATCCTAAAATAGTTCCATTCTAAGCTCTCTTTCTACAACATATCATGATTCCCCATAGTGTGTTTTCTTTTTCACTAAGACAAATGAAAAAAAAAAAAACAAAAAAAACCTTGTTCAAGCAAATGTGTGTTCCTGGTGGTCTTCCGCTGACAGATACTACACACAACATGGCCATCCACATTTTAAATGGTTAAAACTCCATTATACTACAATCCACACTTTACCCTGAAAAAGACATGAGTGTGTTTTAAAAGTGTATGTCTGAAGGATGGCAGCTTGTGAGTCATTGTGTGGTGGAAGAAGGAAAATTACCTGAAATCGGATGGACAATTGTAATACCAGCTGTGGATGGGAGCATCCCAGAGCACAGAGAGAGCTGAGGTGGTTGGAGGGTGTTTACCTGTGTGTGTTGAATATTCCCCCCTGCTCGGTTCTAATAGCCAGAGAGCTGCCTGTGTTCAGGCTCGTCTGTGGTTGGGGAAGGGAGGAGTCATGTACAAGCAAACTCAAAATTGTTTCGCTTCACACCTAAATTGTTTCCTGATGTATTAATCGTGTTGAAAAAGATCTGCATTTCCAAACCAACTATTACAGAAGAACTATTAGTTTTGCCATTCAAAAATTATTTACATATTAAAATTTTTTATGAATAAATTTACTTTGTTCATTCTTGATTCGGTTGACATTAACTTTTCCATACTTTATACTGATATAACTTTTGCTTTCATTCTCTAAATATGCATCTTTGTCATCTGCATGTCAGTCATATCCTGAGAGCTGAAAGTGAAATTGCAATTTTAAATAATAAGGTATTGCTGATGTCAATTACTACTAAAATAGTGCACCCAATCATTTATATGTAAAAATTTGAGCTTTGCTTTCCCAAATCAATTGCTCATAGGTTTTGCCATTAGCTAGCTACATCATGTGGTGCGTAGGGGTGGAGGGGCATATAATAAGCTAAAATGTCCTTAAATAAAGAAACCACTTATTAAATTCCTGGGTAAATAATATGGTTTCTGTTCCTTTTCAGTGCGAAGAAATATTTTAAAGTCTCACTTAATAATGATACTTTTCACTCAGTTACGTGACACTATTCAAGGAAAAGTGCTTTAAATACATCTTAGTAACAGGAAAATGCAATGTAAAATAAATGGCTTAGGTTGCATACTGTTATTGCTTTAGAGAAAAAGAGATTCATTAACTCCACAGACTCAAAGGGATAAGCCTAAGAAAGTGAACTCCTGGTCAGGTATTTTTTAAGATTTTTGACTTTTAAAAAATATTCTATAACATTAAGCATCTACTACTATAGTTATTTGGAGAAGTATTTATTTTTTAAAACACATAAAATTTAAAAAATTGGGTCAGGTTCTTTACCATACTTTACAGTTTTAGAAGAAGTTTAATTTTCAAGAGAAAAATTACCTATTCATCTAATATTTTTATTCCAGACAATTTTGATGCAATGCAAACCACAAAAGAAAATTAAGAATATGTAGATACTTGACAAAAACAATTATTAGTAGATTTATTTATTTTATTCTCACTTCTTTAACTCACTTAAACAATTTCTTGTATGTAGACATTATCCCTTTTAATTCTTTGGATTTTTATTCATATTGACACAGCGGATGTGAGTGTCCTAAACTCAGGCTCTTCTGCTATCACTTCTAGGTATAGATATTCTTCTAAGCAAAGTTATCAGAAAAATAAAATCTACTTTTTAAATTTTAAGCTATTTTTTTTCATTTAAAACTATTGTATTTCTATAATAAAATTAAATATATGCACTCTGGAAAAACAAAAAACAAAAAAAATAATCATCACAATCCTGATGATCATAACTACTATTTATTTTCATTTATTTGTTTCAAGACATTTATGTTTGTATATGCATGTTTTGGAAGAAAAAAGAAAAATGTAGAGAGACAGAGAAAAGAGAGTAGAAGAGAGAGAGAGAGAAACAATGAGTAGTTTTTGTTGGAACATTCAAATCTTCTTCATGTCATTAACTTTGAATATGATTTTAATAGTTATAAATGTATGGTCATTTCAACATATTCTCAGATCAGTGAACATTTATGACACTGGCACAGTGGTAACTAGTGATATATTTTTCCACCATATGTAAATAGTACACAATTTTAAAAGCTATGTCAAATATCCACTCTCTGGCTTTTTTAAAAATAACCTATTAAGTAGAACTACTAGGTGAAAATAATACTGATCTCCCTTACTCAATAACTAGCATATCTTTAAATATCAATTTGACCTTTGTCTTGTCTTGTTTAGTTGGTTTTTATTGAAATTGTAGTGGTTTTTTTTTTACCATTAAATTGAAAATGACATTTAATAGATAAAACTTCAACACATAAAGATTCTTTGGAAATACACATAGATGAAATGGCAGAGAAAGTATGCATTCCTCATTGAAATTGTGCATAGCTACTGCACAGGATTATGGTGTGGCATATCTAGATATACTTTAAGAATTGTTTTATAGCTTGACAAGATTTTAAGTTATTTCAGGATAAGATCCATGTGTTTCTTATGTTTTTATTCATCCAATATTTATTATACCTCACAGTAAAGTAGTATACATAGGTTTAATGTTAAAAATATTTGTTTTTAATAAATTAATTGATTAATGACATTTTACTATCTATACTCACTCCTTCTCACTGGGGATTTCTTCTTTGAGTCCATTGACTTTATGCTGCTATTTGGTAACTAAAGTTCAAATTAAGGATTCCATTTTTATTACCAATAGCTCAAGAGAGCAATCAGTATTTTCTTCTTCCCTGCCGCCTCAAAGTACTTGCTGTGAATTCCAATCCCCAAGGCAAGGTTATTAACTTGGTATACCAGTAGAATTCAAAGAGTTTGGAGGCTTGCATGGGAAAAAGTTCTATTATCTTCACTGATCTTTTCATTAAAGTATACTCTATTTTTCTGTAAAGAGTTGGGCAAAAATAATCTCTGATTTTGTCACAAATAAAAATCACAGATATTTTCATGTCATGTGAAATGTCACAAATATCTCAAAGTATTACTTATAATATTCTTCAAAATTACAGAAAATATGAGCTGCATATTTAATGTAACAGTAACAGTATGTGTATTTATATGTATATTAGTATCTAAGTAATAATATGCATATTATTACATATATAACATTTAAAATATTTTTAGACTATTTTATTACTTACAATTTCCTTTGTATTTCACTTTATGTACTTTAAGGAATCATTCTAAAAAGACTACCATAGACTGAGAAAATCTTGGTTTAAAAAATAGGATTAAGAATACTAGATTTACTGACTTGTAGGTCCAGGGTTCCCCTGAAGGATGGACAGCGTCTGCATAAAAGTGATGAGAATCAGTGAAAGGAGAAGGGAATGAGAGAGCCACGAGGTTCTTTCTGATCATCAGGCAGGCACCCCTGCTCTCCAGTCAGGCATCTCTCCACTGCAAGCAGGCATCTCTGCTTTGACCAAGAGTCAACCTTTTTTATTAAAAAGTATATGGGATACAAAACAGGAGTGACAATTCCTTAGACAATGATTCCTGATTCACAAATTCATTGGTATGTAAAAATTTCCCAGAACATAGGTTGGTAGAAGACTCATGCATAATCTTTATCAATAGTGATTGATTGTAGGTTATTTAGATGCTTATCATATGGGGAAGGAAGGTATCCTCAGCAATCAAATACAAAGCAATGTTTTTAGCATAGCAAAAGCAAAGGTTAGTTCTTTGTGAGCAGAGTTCAATAGCCTGTTTTCTTGAGGGGAAGTAGAAACAAGTTTCTCAGGAAATGTAATATTTGCTCCCATAAACACAAAGGAAGAAATTCCTATAATCTCCTTCACAAGGTACAATTTTGCATATTTTTAGCATAAGAAGGCAAGTCAGTCTATGCCAGTTGGCAATGTGCCCTGGGGGATGGTGCTCAAGTAGAAATGGTGGAGTGATAGACAAACAGAAATGGTGGAGTGGTAGACATGTGACAGAGGGAGCCTTGCAAAACCCGCCTTACCTCACAAGGAGAATTTTCTCAGCTTTGTGAGTCCAGAAACTGGCTTCCAGCAGATATTCACTGAGAAGGAAGACCTTTATATTCCTTTTAAGTGATAATATGTAGATGGTTCTATATTTTTCTCTCCATCTATTTATCTTATAGGTCCTGTGAAAGCACATAGGTTCATCCCTATTTTCATAGGTATATGAATAATTACAAGCAATGTTTGGATCTTATGAGAGTTTAAACACAGATTTCTTGTTTTGTGATTTGCAATACAATTTATAGTTATGAATTTGAATATAGAATATACTTCTTTTTTAAGGCTAATAAAATTATTACACATGGGAACTTATTAAAAGTTTGGGAAGTATTTGGCAGGTGTGCACTAGTTCCACTGTTTGTATACTGAAGAATGAAATCTAATATCCAGTGGCCATTTCTACTCCCCAGTAACTTTTAAATCTGCTCTTAAATTATTTTGGAATACCAAACTCATGTAGTCATGACAGAAAGATATTTCTCAGAATTTTACAATGTGTATATCTTCTTGGATCAATACTCCCTTTCCTCCAAAGTTATCCTAAAAAAAAAAAAAAAGCAGCAAATCAATATTCTTTCCAGCCAAATCTCAAACTAATTGTTCTAAATATTTCTTTGACTCATGAGTTTCCATAAGCTACAGAAGAGATGTTTTTACCTTTCTTAAATTGTGCCTATTTTAAATTTATATATATTAATACACAGACTAATACTTTGATGGACAACACACTCTCTTAATCTCCTTAGGAAAGTATCATCTAGGGGCACCTGGGTGGCTCAGTTGGTTAAGCCTCCGACTTCAGCTTAGGTCTTGATCTCACGTTCGTGGGTTCGAGCCCTGATTTGGCCTCTGTGCTGACAGCTAGCTCAGAGCCTGGAGCCTCTTCTGATTCTGTGCCTCCCTCTCTTTCTACTCCTCCTTGCTCATGCTCTGAATCTCTCTGTCTCAAAAATAAATAAAACATTAAAAAAAAAAAGAAAGTATCATCTAGTTATTTTTGTTGACTCTTCAAGCCAATGTTACATCTTTTTTAATTTTTCTTTGTCTCATTTGTAGGTGCAAAGAATAGGTTTAACAAATCTGACCCTTTGGTCTATTTTCACAAACATTATCTTTAGGCTCCAGTATTAAGAGATCCTGTGTAGAACCTATTGGTTTAATGTTCTTAAACATAAGGAGGTACAAAAAGCCTCCTTAAAATGATCTCTTCAATTGAGTTTAATGAGAGTAGGGCTTAAATGCTCTCATCAAAAAAAAAAAAAAAAAAAAAAAAAAAAAGAGTATCATCATGCCATGAAATTTAAATATCTTATAATTTGTTAATTAAACTCCAATAAAGCAGATAAGACATAAAAATAAAATTATTTCCACTAAAATTGCTGCTAACTTTTGTGAAGGTTAAGGATAAAGGGCATTAAGATGAGAAATAATCAAAGGCTAAAAAGGAGAAGATGTATAAAACAGGAAAAAATATTAAGAAAAGTAGCAGAAAAGAAAAAGCAAATTAAAAAGTCAAAAAAGAAAAACAAAGGAAAAAAACTCAGAGAGGAATAAAAATATAGACAAACAGCAACTAGGAAAGTATAGAAGACATTAAATGAGTGTAAAGTGAAAGTAATATAGTTAAAGTTTAAAAAGAAACTATAATGACTTCAAGAAACTTTAATTTCTCAAATGAAAGTGTCATATACAGAGATAGACTTTTAAAATCTAGAGTTTGAAGCTTGTGAAATATAAAGACAATGTTTTGGGGAAAAGAGTACTCTAATAAAATTGAACATAAACATCTTGTGTTTTTAACTTTATAGAAACTTGATAATTGTTTTGAAAACAAAATTTTACATGTTACACCCTGGCAAATAGATTTCCTTTTGAATATTAGTTTAATGTTATTCAAAAGATTATTGAGTTTACACCTAGGAAATATAATAAAAATAAGTATCTCTAAAAAATACACTACAGAAATATTAGAAATCTTCAGATACACCCAAATTTAGACAGTAGTGTTAAAATATATATTTTTAAGGGAAATCCTAAGAAGAGATTTTAGAATACTGTAATATTTAGTAGAAGTTTGTTTACTTCAAAAAGAGTGTCACACTTGGGGAACAGTAAAATATAAAGAAAAACACCCATGTCTCATTATTATGTTGCTAAATAAGTATATACAATATGCAGTTTGGAACTTAAAACACCAAATAAATGTGGGCTGTTTATTCCTTTTACTATCCAGTGTACTAACAATTTTGAAAAGAATACACATTTTACAAAAGCAATTATCCATTTTTATTTTGTTTACATTGCACTGAAAATTTACATCATACTTTTACAAAGTTTTTTTTCATAAAAATATACTTCTTTACAAAAGTGTATGCATTAATATAAGAGGAGTAGCCAGTTGCCGGAGAAACATTGTTTAAACAAGATCTTAAATGTATTAACCTTAACATTAATGAATGAATCATTGTTATTGCAGTCATTTGAATAAACAAGAATAAATAACTGATGGCGTAAAATTTAAAACAGCATCCTGTCAGTAGAGTACAATGTTGAGAAAATTGTATGAATTTCCAAAACAATGTATCTCAAAGTGGTTTACAAGAAATTCACTAAATGTAGAGATAGATCCAAGCAGCGCTTCTGGGTGCAATGATTTCTCTTAGGCACTCTGTCTCATGATACAAAAAGTCGAGACTGTCTACAGAGTTATCCATATTTGCGAGGGACATCAATGAAGAGTTCACACTGGGTACATAATTTATTCAATGAAGTAAAACATGCTATAAAAGGAAGACAATGACCTATTAAACCAATATGCCGGCATTACTGTGATACAGCTGTATATGAGCCACCAATAACTTGCAAATGTGTCTCTTAATTTGACAATGAAAGAAACCTGTCATATCTGAAACCTGCCTCTTACAAATAAGAGTATAGAATGTTTAAAATACATGAAAATTTGGAAAACATATGACTTCAAGAAATAAATCTATATCAGTAATAGGAAAGTGTAAATTTTTATAGTCATTGTACTTATGGGCTAGACCAAAATGTATGTCTAACCCACTGTTAGATAAAAGTTCAAAGCTTAAAATCTTATATTTTTAACTCATTGTTGAGAAAAGTTCAAAACAGTGTTAAATAAATTTGAAGGCTCCTTTGGAAGGAAAATGGGATATACATCAACTAAATACAATAGATTAATAGGTTCTATTTGGTCTTTCAAACACTTTGGAAAGTGTGGTAAATTTGGCGTCTCAGATAACTGCAAAATCATCATTGTTATAGATAAATTTTGCCAGCTAGAGTGGTTTCTGGGTGACAAAACAGATTGAAGCAAGGTGTTAAACACTGCCTCCTGGCTTAGTGAATAATATTGGTTACAGCGTAATGAGGGAAATTGGGAGAATAGCACAATGACCATCTTGCCATCTGCAGAAACTATGACAACCAATCTTAAAAAAGAGCAATAAGATGCTGAAAGACAACTACCAGAAGGAATCAAATCAGAGTAGGCAGTCCTATCTCTTCTGTGGCATAAATTAGCTCATAAACATTTCAGGGCATGACTCAATCTGAAATAACCATGGAGATAAGGAAGACAATGAATCAATTAACAAGAATGAACAGCCGATAGAGTGGTGTGAAATAGACTCATGGTAGGATGTAGCTCATGACTGTTAAAGAGAAGTCAGTGATCTATTGACTCTTGTAAGTATAGCTCTTATTTTCTACCCTATATCTTTTTTTTTAAACCCAGTCCCTCTAATATACTTTATAAAGCACAGAAATACTGATAGTGGATGCTCCTCCAATATATGCAAATAAGTTTATGTTTTAGAATAATCTCCTTTTTAAAAAAAGCAAATAAACTGTGAGTAAGCACTCCCGGAGTGCAGCCAATTTCTGTAAAACTCTCCACGGTAAACATGAAGAAGAATTATGGTCCAGTTTATGAAAAAACACTCTTCTCTATCATTCCTCAGGAAAAGGTGACCCAGCAAGTCCTGAAAAGTGTGCTTTAATTTGTTTAGCAGTGAACTAAATGTGCACTGTTTTGTGTGTCGATTTCGAAGCTTCTGAAGAAGGCAAAGAGTTGCCGCGTTATACCATTGTGCAGACCGTGTTCAAGTTGGGATCGAATCGTACTGCCTTCCCTTCCACTGACTTTGCATTGGTGTCGTACATGGGGTTTTCAAAAGCTGCTTGGCCATTGTTATTTTCATGAACTGAACATCCTGTATACTGTGTTTTGGGTGCAGTCCTGTTGATGAGAACATTGATTAGCTATGTGTTAACTTTTTAGAAAGAGCAGAATAGGGCTCAAACAACATACTCTAGTTATCATTGTTAGTGCATAATATAACTTCAAGGCATTAACTGAGAAGTTACAAACTCAAGAGATCAAATTTGAACAGTTTATCTGTCACTTTTAAATCCTGAGTGACTTTTATTATTTACATATAATAAATATTAATATACAATACCAACCTGAGTAAGACAAATATTAATAATATATTATGGCTAATCTCATAAATTTAAATTTTCTGATGTAACAATCATTATGAATTAGCATGTCTAGTATAAATAAATTATGATGATAATAAAATTTAACTCTCATTACTATTCATTAATTCATTCACTCATCATTTACTGAGCATTTGTTATGTACCAACCATGATCCTACGCATTGCATATGGAATTTTTTAAAGAGCATACAAAGTATTACTCTCATTGAGCTCATAGTGTAATGATAGAAAATAATCAATAACTGGATATAATTAAATAAATTAAAATAATAAGTAAAACAAAAAATAAGTTATAATCATTCTGATGAAAAGGAAAGAGTTGATATGACTGACAGGACGGAACTGGGCCCCACTTTGGAGTAGTCATAAGGAAAAGCACCTCTGAGGAGGTAAAATGTAATCTGAGACTTGAAGAACAAAAAGGAGCCAGTTCTGCACTAATTAAAAAAAGATTTCAGAAAGAGGAGACAACTAACCCTGAGGCCTAATTTGGGAAGGTACCTGGAGTTTCTCAGAAATATTAATATTAAATTTTCTTAAAAATAATATATATCAGAACATTAAATTCAAAATCTCAAAGAAGGATTCAAAAATACAGATTTGAAGGGGGTATATGTACCCCAATGTTTATAGCAGCATTATCAATAATAGCCAGACTATGGAGAGAGTCCAAATGTCCACTGATTAATGAATGGATAAAGTACACACACACACACACACACACACACACACACACACAATGGAATATAACTCAGCTATCAAAAAGAATGAAATCTTGCCATTTGCAATGACATGGATGGAGCTACAATGTATTATGCTAAGCACAATAAATCAATCAGAGAAAGACAAATACCATATGATTTTATTCATATGCAGAATTTAAGACAAAACAGATGAACATATGGGAAGAGGGTAGAGAAGAGAAGGAAGCAAACCACAAGAGACTCTTAATGATACAGAACACGCTATGGGTTGATGTAGGGAGGTGAGTTTGAGATGGGCTAGCTGGGTGATGAGCACTAAGGTTAGCACTTGTGATGAGTACTGGGTGTTGTATGTACGTGACAAATCACTGAGCTCTACTCCTGAAACAAATGTTGCATGGTCTATTATCTAACTAAAATTTAAATAAAACTTAAATTAAAAATGATATTCATTAGAACAATGAATTCAAAATCTCAAAGAAGAAATTACTATATTGATAATGAAGTCATGAAAAAAGTTTCCAAAGAGTTACTAATAACTGAACATTTGGTTTTTCTTAACAAAACACATGGATTCTATGATGGTTGCCATAATCTGCTGGTCTTGAATTCTAGCTTCATTTCTTTATTTCCATCTCCTTTGAGAAATCCTTATTTCTAGTTTCCCACATCTCACTGCATAATTTGGGGACATTCGTGATGGTACAAAGGCAGGCTTGCCTCTACCTGTTTCTGGGACCTAATTCCTAAAATGGATACATCTTAAAATAAATCTGTTTCTCAACTCATTTGTTTATACCAAACATCACAAATTTCAACTATTTTATCTTACTTTGCTTGCTATTATATTATCATCCCTAATGCATTTTCTGAATTTTTCTCCATACTAAACATTGTTAGATGATCTACAGAGCAATAAATTTTGTTAAAGCTATCTTAAGTTTTTTCAGTGGCATTACCTATATGACATATTGCTTAAAACTTGCTCTTGCCAGGTGCATAATTGTAATGGATAGTATCTGTCTCCCTTTACTCAAACTAGATTCACAATAAAAACCAGGAGCAATATAATTTCCTTCAAATTAAACAAGAATCATGAAGATATAAAGAAATGTCATTTTACTAATGTTAAACAACAGCTTTATGGAAAATAATATCAAGTTTCAGGATAGTTTGCACCATCAAAGAAATTTGAAATAAACCACACTTTTAAATATAAGAGCTGAGTCTATTAAACTCTCTGGAGAAAACATACTGGTAAATCTGACCTTGATTCATGACTTTGAATATGGCAATGATTTCTTGGCTATGACACCACAAGCAAAAGTAACAAAAGAAAATAGATAGGTTGGAATTTATGAAAATGAAAACTGTTGTACATCAAAGGACAGGACACTATCAAGAGAATAAAAATATAACTCACAGAAAAAAAGAAATATATTAA
Source organism: Suricata suricatta (assembly GCF_006229205.1). Lineage (NCBI taxonomy): Eukaryota > Metazoa > Chordata > Mammalia > Carnivora > Herpestidae > Suricata > Suricata suricatta. The sequence continues at coordinate 53,163,816 of NC_043714.1, forward strand.
ACCATATATATGCTAAGAATCTACTCTCCAAAATATGCAAATAACACTTACAATTCAACAACAAGACAAACAACACAGTTAAAAAACAGGCAGATATTTGAACAGGCATTTCTTCAAAGAAAAATGGCCCAAAAGTGTTGGCATGGATGTAGAGAAAATGGAATAGTCATACATTGCTGATGGGAATATAATATGGTGCAGTTGCTCTGCAAAATTTGGTGCTTCCCCAGTAAGTTAAATGTAGAATTATTATATAAACCAGCAATTCTATTTTGGGGAATATACTCAAAAGAGTGAAGCATGTGTCTAAACAAAAACTTGTACACAAGTGTATATATAAGCACTATTCACATTAGCCAAAATGTAGGAGGAATCCAAATACCCATCAACTGATGAAAAGACGTAGTTAAAGAGAACACATCCAAACATACCACAGAATATTATTAAGCCATATAAAGGAATAGAGCACTGACAAATGCTATAATATGGAAGAAGCTTGAAAACATTACGTTAAGTTTAAGAAACCAAATAGAAAATGTGACATGTTACCTGATTTCATTTATATGAAATACCCAGAATAGGCAAACAAATACAGACAGAAAGCAGATAAGCAGTTGGCCAGGGCAAGGGTGGTAGGAATGGGGAATGACCGATCAATGGGCACAGAATTTCCTTTTGGGGTGATGAAAATATTCTGGAACTAGCAATGATGGCTCTGGCACTCTGTGAATGTACTAGATGCCACCGAACTATAATGCCTAGAATGGTTTAAATGGTATATGTTACATGTATTTTACAAAGATAATTTAAAAACAAGAAAAGGATTGGAATAGATTGCTTTATAAATAAATATAGTGATTATTTTTTGCTGTAATTAAAACCTGATATTGACAAGGCCTAAGCAGTACTAGTATTCAATAATTATAAATTTATGTTATATTATATAAACCATTCTTAGATAAACTAGATTGAAATGTGTAATACAGTTTTGAGAGAAATGCACTTAGGTAATATCCATTTAATTATCCGCTTGTCTACATATTTTTTTCTTGATAAAGGACAGTCTCAGTAGAAGACAATTACATAATAAAGCCCCTCACTTGGAATGTTGTAATGGACATAGTAAAACAAGGATCAACTAATAATATGAATAGCCATATACTAGGTATGTCAGATATATAACATATTAATTGCATAATCCTCTAAAACCAGTAGAAGAAAAGGAGAAGATTAGAAGATTTTCCCATCTGTCTGCTTGGATAAAACCAGTCAGTATTGTCACGTGAGCCAAGAGGTTTGGACACAAACTTCTCTCCAGGTCTCTAAATCAATGTGAGAGCAGGTACCACCTCTTTAATTTAAACCTTAACCTGGCTTTTGTATCTCTAAAGTCTCATCATGGATAATGTAAAACTAATTTATACAATTAAGTACCTGCCAGGAAACTGACAGGCAACAGTACTAAGGGTTAAGTTGAATGTAGGAATTAACAGAGTGATTTTTATTTTGGGAGGTTGGCCTGGTGGGGGACAGGGAGGGCCAGTCAGGTTTTTAACAACTGCTGCAATATTTGGCACACATTGTTTTCAACAGCCCAGAAAAAAAACGTGAAGTTAGGATTTGAACTAGAGTAGTAAAAAGAACATGAAATGGAATGTTTGGGAAACATTTAGCAGGTAAAATCAACAAACTTACCTTTGCTTGTAAAGATAAAATCCAAATCCTGCAAATATAAGTGCAAAAAAAGGCACAAGAATGGCAATGGCCACAGAGCTACTGTTTGTCCCATGAGGTTGATTTGAAGAATTTGAACCTTCTGACATATTCAGTCCTATAAAATAAAATTAAAAAATCAACCTGATTGCATCACAATTGAATCAATTATTTTATTTCCTTATCAAGATACTTGGAAATGTATATAGTAAACAAAAATAATCCAGGAAATTCCTTCAACTCATTTGCATGCAAGTTTATACAGTGTCTACTATATGTAAGACATTTTTCTAGGAAAGGATACAGAATAAAAAATAATCAGTGTCTGAACTGAAGAGTCTATATAATTGTGGGAAGAATACAGTGACACAAAAAAGCATATATATCATGCATGAATTACTGATCAACGTGCTTTAGAAAGAGAAGGAGTAACTCCATATGGTGGTATATATGACTGTATTTTGGAGAATACAATATGAGCTTGATTTTGAAGAATCAGTAGAACAATGAATGGAGAAGGAAGGAGGGCCATCATAGGCTTAGAAATAGGAAGGTGAGTGACTTGTTTAGAAGATGTGACAAGCACTAGGTGTAGCTGTGGGGAAAGGATGTGGAGGTAGGCATGTATCTGTGTGTAAGTGTAGGGTGCTAACATGAAAAAAAATATGGCCATAAATATCATTCTGAAGAATTCAAACTGGTATCTACTTGCAGTGAGGGACACCTGACATTATTTAAAAATAAAAGGCCCTATGATAGAAACACAATTTAGGACAGTGGCTAGGGTAGGATGGACTTGAGGGAAGCCAGACTGGAAGCAAGTGTACATCAAAGGCTATAGCAACAACCTGCTAAAAATGGAGGTTAATCTGTATACTAGAGTACTAGGAAGAGCATGAAAAGGCAGAAGTGGGGGTACATTTTGTAGTTAAAAATCAACTGCACTTGTCTGTTAGGATAAGTGGTGAGACAGCACAGGATGAGAAGTGTTCTACTTGGGATCAGTTCATGGTGAAGACCTTAGCACAACTAGGAAATGAGAAAATCAGGTTTGACAACATGTTGGCAGGGGAAGAGAAATAATGGCCAGGTTGTTTTTTGTGTGTATTTTCCCCAGAAAGAAATTACTGCTTTTTTTTTAAGATTCTGTCTTTGACATGTGGTTTTTGAGATGCTTTTGAGAATAGTATGTGTAAACATCTTGCATTAAATTGCATGATCGTGTAACTGTACTGTATTAATGAATGTTTTATTCAGTTCTTAAATTCAAAGTAACAGAATTTTTAAGATAAATATTAAGTAATAGTTTTTAGAGCCTGAATATATTCTTCATATGTCAATAGCATGATATAATAATGGAAGACAACATAGTTCAGGAAAGTTACATACCAAAGGCTATGGTAATAATTATTATCCAAGCAAGACCATTAAATGTCTATGTATATTTTAAAAGATTTAAAAGAAGAATGAAAAAGCCCTGTGCCTCCCACTACAGAAAGTTTACAGAGCTGAATAGCACAAAGCCCCAAGAAGGGGGTCTATTCTTCATAATTATTTTCCTTTTCCAGACCATATGAATTTTTCAAAGTGCCATTACATTTTCAAAAGAGAAATAAAGTTGTAACAATATTCAGACTGAAGAGAAGTACTGCAGTTCTCATGAGATAAAATAAAATAATTGAGTTTAATATTTTCTTTTCTATCTGTATCACTTTTCTCCTTTTTACTTGCTAAAGGCAAGACAGTGTATCATATTTATGAGAAATATGACAAAAACCAAACACTGTACAGCATCAGTACATACAGAATCAATATTTTGAAGATTGTGATTATTTAAAAGGCTTTCAAATTTGTGAATGTATAATCCTGACAATGCAAACTTTGAAAGGCAGTAAGTGTGCCTAATGTACAGAATACACTGCATTTTCTTATGATGTCTAGAGTAATAAAGGAACTACATGAAAATGAAAATGAATACATTACCTAGTCTTTGTAGTCCAAATTGCCCATAATCTTTACCCTGAATAAATCCTTGAAATACATAAGTTGCTCCGTCAGGCTCAGCAGACACCTAAAAATATTTATAAGGTTGATTAAATCTGAGGATTGGACCCAGCTATATTTTCCCAGCCTTAATAAATATTTAGTTTACTCTTAAATGAATATTACACAGAGTTCCTTCCTCTTTATCTTCCTCTGATATAAAATACAGCATACTGTGGAAATTTGCCATCATTACAAGCAAAAGCAGAATTTTTGTTTTTAAGTAATTAAGATTTTAAAATAAAGGGGCTGCTCATTAATATAAAGAGATAGATATATAGATTTCTCTCATGCTAAGAAGCCTACTGTCATAAAAGGGCAGTGAGGGGCATCTGGGTGACTCCGGCAGTTAAACATCTGACTCTTGATCTCGGCTCAGGTCATGATCTACAATCACGAGATCGAGTCCCAAGTCAGGCTCCAATCTAGGCATGGAGCCTACTTAAGATACTCTTTCTCCCTCTTCTTCTGCCCTTTCCCCACTCTAAGAAAAAGAGGGGGGGACAACGATATGATTAAACAGGATAAGGCAAGTGATCAATTAAAAATTGGGGTGCCTGGGTGGCTTGGTCAGTTAAGCAACTGACTGGCTCAGGTCATGATCTCACAGTTTGTGAGTTCAAGCCCTGCATCAGGCTCTGTGCTGACAGCTCAGAGTCTGCAGGTTGCTTCCATTCTGTCTGTCTGTCTGTCTCTCTCGCCATCTCTCTCTGCCCCCCCCACATGCTGTCTCTGTCTTTCAAAAATAAAATGTTAAAAATTACCAAAAATTAAAATATAATAAAACTTTATTCTGTAGATTTGATAGTACTGTTTAGCACGTATGGACTCCCTTTCCCCCTCCACCAACCTTCATGGGAAGAATGTGCTTTTCAACTCATTGGGTTTTGTCTGGTGACTCACTTTGGCCAATGATTCATGGGTGGAACTGACGGTAGGTCAGTTCTAAGTCTGAGCCTTAAAAGGCATGTTTCCCTTTAACTTAAATGAAAGAAGCCAGACACAAAAGACTACATATTATCTGATTCCATAAATATTAACATCCAAAACACAGAAATCTATAGAGACAGAAAATAGATTTGTGACTGCTTAGGGCTAGGGTGGAGATGAGGGATGGATGGGTAGGGTGATAGCATAAGGGTGTAAAGTTTCTTTTTGAGGTGGTAGAAATATACTAATATCAACTGTGGCAATGTTTACACACCTGTAAATATACTTAAAACCGCTGAATTGCCTATTTTAAATGGATGAATTGTAAGGAAGATCCATTACATTTCAAGAGAGCTATTTAAAGCAAGAGACATGTTCCCACTTTCCCCCTCAGAGCTTCTGACCTCTGAGAAGAGAGTATGCTTCCGGGCAGCTGCTGCCACAGCAGCCTCAGCCCCACAACGAGACACCTGCAGAAAACCTGAACTCGCTACCACAGCTGCGAGTGGAAGACCCACAACTAACCCCACATACATTAGAAAGAATGAAATACTTGTTTGACCCTGAGGTTTTGTGGCTGCGTCTAATGCTATAAATGTCATTACATGTACCTTGCGTGTGTATAAAATCCTATATTTTTAAAAATGCTTTATATATATATATATATATAAAATGCAATGTGATTTCATAAATAAAATAGAAATAGACATATTTCTGTGTTCGTGGTAACTAGTAATGTGAATTCATTGAGGTTTGTTTGAACTAGTTATCCAAGTCCTGTATAGTATTGTAAGTCATAAGAAACCTTGAATCCTTACCCTAAAAAGCAAAATATCATACCAATCTATCCATAGAAGTCAGATATTTCAGAAACAAATGATTTATTCTGTAATGTAAGACATCATACTCTGGTCATGGTTATTTTTAAAAATGAAATCCTTCTAAATAGAATAGTTTAAACTCTAATATTTAAATGAGTGAATTCATTTGTCTGCTTCCTACATAAAATAATACAACTAAACAATTTAGTGCTTTGAAGACGTGAATTCATTTTCAATTCCTTGAATAATAGCAGATAGGGAAATAGGATAGACATTTTCACCCCTCAGGCACTAAACTTACAGAAGCCCATGAACTACGATTTTTCCTGCTAAATCTCCCTTATAAAAGAAGGCCTGTTACTTGAGGGGATATATAGTCAGAGCCTCATTCTTTTTAGCAAAGAGTCCAGGACAATATGTGAATAGAAGACTGGTTGCTTCTGACAGGTAATTTAGAAACTCCGTTCACGGAAGTAGCTGAATAGGACAGGGCGCCTCCACGGTGAAGCTATGGTAACCATCTCCCCAAATGGAGTAATCACATAACTTTCTTTTCATAAGCAACTTTATAAAATATTCTAAATCTGTAAATTTAGAGAAAAAGCTTAAATGTAATAGACACACTTAATTTTGCTTGTGCATTTTGTAAATATGTTGCACGTGTCTGAAATAGTAATTCCAGACAAAGAATAAATTAAATTTTATCCAGATTTACTTTTCATAGTACTGGTTGTAGACAAAATACATTTGATGAAAGCAACGGAAAACTATGACTCTCATACACATAAATATTACCAACGCAAGCTAAATTAATCAGAATCCAATAACCTAGCTATCACATTTTAGATTACTAAGTATTTACACTGAATATTCCCCCCAAAAATTACCCTATGATGGGTATAATAGTAATTTTTCCATTTTATATGTACATTGTATTCATAATTAGCCTAATTTAGAAAACTACCTTCTTCTGGAATTTTAATTACAAACCAAAGCACAAATTGGTTATTAAAATCAGCAGAAGATATTCAAGACACTTTACTCACAAAGCCATCCATGGCCCAGTTGTCCTCCTTCATCTTCTTCACAGAAGCATGTGTTGGTACTTTAATAAGGTAGATGTGTAACATTAGGCGAGCTTCCTGGCTTTTATATACCCCTGTAAAATGTAAGGACATTTTAGTCTACTGATTTTGCAAATAGCTATGCTTCATTTTATTATCTTTAACTCCTTAAATATACAAGGTGATTCATGTGAAAAGAAATCAGACAAGACCAAGCCAAGGTTAGCTTTATTCATAATGCTTTCCACAAATCCTGCAATATATGTTAATCTCCCATCTGAAATTCTCAACTTGAATCTTAATTTTGGGGCTTAAATTACCTATGTTATTAAAATTAAGTATTACTGTTCTTAATAACATCATTCCATGATATTGCAAACAAAATGACTTCTTTCCACAATGAGATTTAAAATCTCCAAGGATATACAGCAAATGTTAAAATCTCTGATACGTTGTTTAATAATGAATTGGGTGCCGACCCTGTGAAAGGGTATTCTAAGCACTACTGGAGCCACAAGAAGAATATATACATTCTCTCTAAAGATAGGATGCTTAAAAGCATTTCCAATGATGTGGGAAATGTAAGTCACATATATAATCAACTATAATACATGAAAAGATATGATAAATAAAAGGCCAGAAGAGAAAGGGACCATTTCACAATGGAGTGATCAAGAAATGAGGAAATGCTTATTAAGAAAAAATATTTGAACTGAGTTCAAGAAATCACATCAGATTTTTAGTTTAAGAAGGTAAATACAGGTAAATAAAAGAAAAAAGTGAAAATATACATATGATATTTTTTTCTTAAATAGTGAGTATTCTACAAGTAGGAATAATCTGAAATATAAATGTATTTAGGGAAAAAATAGGAGATAAGAGGTCTAAGTAAAAGTTCTGTGATTAACTAATGGTTGAAATGTGACTCATTCATTAATTTATGTAACCTTTCACCTATGTAATGGGGTATCATAAGAATGCACTGGGAATACAAAGATGACACATAGATATTGACATAAATTGTTATATTTAATAAGGAAAGACAAAATGTAATCAAAAATAATATTGGTGGGAACATATTATGATTGATTTACATGGACATCAGGATGGCAAATTAACCTTTTTTTATATATTTGCAGGAATTTATTTTGAAATTTTTCTAGATTAGATTAAGTATACATTTATTTTTGTGATATCTATTTTAATAAAATAAAAAATGTTTATATCTCAAAGTTAAATCAGTGTAGTCACAATTTAAATAAGTTTCTTTTGCTAATATGAAACTTTATGCACTGTAGCTGTAATTTTTAAAATATAATACATATTAACCTCTAATACTTTAATTCTGTATTTAATAGGGAATCATTCAATAATACAAAATGATGTTTGATAATTATAAAATTTAAAAAAATCAATAAATATAGTTTTATTTTCCATTTCATTGATATCACAATTATTATTAATAATTATTTAGAATATATGCATAGCCAAGAAATTTAAACACATGTATTTCACATTGGCCATATGAATATTTAAAAGTATTTTTTAATGAGACCAATAATTCAAATTCAATACTTTGACAGTGTTCATTGGGGCCTATTGTGTTCCAGCTGGTGTTCTAACTTCTGAGAAAGAGTGATGACATGGAAGGCAAAGAGCTTCCCTCTTAAAACTTATATTGTTGGAGTAGTGATGAATAAATAATGAATTACATGTACTGTAATTCCATCTTATAGTATACTAATACTAAACTATTTTCAAATAGTGAATAGATGAAAGTGAAACAGGTAAGACAGTCTAAGAGTGTGTCCGACTGTATTTGTAATGAGAATATTACTTTAGATAGGATCAGCAGGAGTACAAGTTGATGAGATGACAGTTAAGAAAATATCTGAATGTCACAAAACCCAGACCAATTAAGTATAATGAGGGAAATGTATACTAGGTAGAGGACACAGAAACTTGAGAAAACTGAGCAGTTGGATAAAGAATCCCTTATGCTTATTTAAAGTAGTATAGCTCTACCTTTTCTACCTTAAAGTATTTCTACTTAAGTATTCTCATTTGAAGAAATGATTTTGTGTCCATAAAATAGCTTCCAGGTCACCAATCTGGACTTTTTGGTGTTATGAGAATACAAAAAAAATTAGTTATTCAAATTAAACATTCTTTTCTATTTCATGATGTCTCATTTTAGCTACATCAGAGTCTTCATGAATGACTCAGGTGCAGGACACAAAGCAAACTTTTAAAACACACAAACAACAGGAACTTAGGCAATATGACAAAACAGAGGAATTCTTCCCAAAAGAAAGCTGAAGACGATATCACAGTCAGAGAATTGCTCGAAACAGATATAAATAGTATATCAAAACAAGAATTCAGAATGACAGTCATAAGACTAATATTTAAGCTTGAAAAAAGCATGGAAGACACCAGAGAAACTCTTGTTGCAGAGGTCAAAGACCTAAGAACTAGTCAGGATAAATTTAATTCTATAATTGAGATGCAAAATAAATCAGACACAGTGACAGAGAGGATAGAAGATACAGAGGAGAGAATAGGTGAAATAGAAGATAAAATTATGGAAAATAATGAAGCTGAAAAAAAAGAGAAAAAAGGAAATTACTAGATCAGGAGGGGAGAAGTAGAGAACTAAGTGATTCCATGAAATGAAACAATATCTATATCATAAGAGTTGCAGAAGAAGATGAGTGAGAGAAAGGGGGCAGAAGGTTTATATGAACAAATAATAGCTGAAAACTTTGGGGAAGGAAACAGGCATCCAAGTCCAAGAGGCAGAGAGAACTCCCTTCAATATCTACAAAAACAGGTCAACAGCATGGCATATCATAGTGAAACTGGTGAAGATAGAATTCTTCAAGTGGCTAGGGACAAAAGGTCCTTAACTACCAGGGTAGACATATAAAGGTAGTAACAGACTTATCCACTGAAACTTGGCAGGCCAGAAGTTAGTGGCAGGAAATATTGAATGTGCTGAATAGAAAAAAAATAGGCAGCCAGGAATCCTTTGTCCATCAAGGCTGTCATTCTGAATAGAAAAGGAGGTAAAGACTTTCCCAGACAATCAAAAACTAAAGAAGTTCATGACCACTAAACCAGCCCTGCAGGAGATCCTAAGGGGGACTCTGTGAGTGTAAAGTAGCAAAGACTACAAAAGACCAGAGGACATCACCACAAACATGAAATCTACATATAACACAATGGCCCTGAATTCTTATCTTTCAATAATCACTCATTGTAAATGGACTAAATGCCCCAATCAAAAGACAAAGGATATCAGAATGGACAAAAAACCAAGATCCATCTATATTTTGCCTACAAGAGACTCATTTAGATGGAAAGACACCTGCAGATTGAAAGTGAGGGAATGGAAAACCATCTATAATGTTAATGGACATCAAAAGAAATATACTTATATCAGAAAAACCAAATTTTAGAACAAAGACTGTAACAATTGATGAAGAAGGGCATTATATCATAATTAAGGGGTCTATCCATCAAGAAGAGTAACAATTGTAAATATTTATGCCCCCAATGTGAAAGAATGCAAATATATAAATCAATTAATCACAAACATAAACAAACTTTTTGATAATAATGCTGTAATTGTAGGAGACTTACAATTAGTTCAAAATTAATTAATTAAATCTATTTAAGTCTTAATTAATAAGACTCCACCTACAACAATGGACAGATCATTAGGCAGAAAATCAGTAAGGAAACAATGGCTCTGAAGGACACATTGGACCAGAAGGACTTAACAGATATATTCAGAACATTTCATCCTGAAGCAGCAGATTACACATTCTTCTCAAGTGCACATGAAACATTCTCCAAAATAGATTACATACCCTGTCACAAAATAGCCCTCAACAGGTACAAAAAGACTGAGATCATACCATGCATATTTTCAGATCACAACACTATGAAACTTGAAATCAACCACAAGAAAAAATCTGGAAATCCTCCAAATATATGGAAGTTAAAGAACATCCTACTTAAGAATGAATGGGTTAAGCTGGAAATTAAAGAAGAAATCAAAATATACATGGAAGCAAATGAAAATGAAAACATGACAGTCCAAACCCTTTGGCATGAAGTGAAGGCTATCCTAAAAGGAAAATACATTGAATTTCAGGCCTATCTTAAGAAAAAATATAAGTCCCAAATACACAACCTATCCTTACACCTAAAGGAGCTATAAAAGCAGCAGCAAATAAATCCCAAAGCCAGAAGAAGAAAGGAAATGATAAAGATTAGAGCAGAAATAAATGATATAGAATCCAAACAAATCAAAACAAAAAGCAGAAGAGATTAGTGAAACTAAGAGCTGATTTTTTGAAAGAATAAACAAAATTGACAAACTCTTAGCCAGATTTCTCAAAAAGAAAAGGGAGAAGACCCAAATAGATAAAAAAATGAATGGAAGAGAAGCAATCACAACCAACACCATATACAAATAATTAGAGGCGCCTGGGTGGCTCAGTTGGTTAAGCATCCGACTTCGGCTCAGGTCATGATCTCACAGTTCATGGGTTTGAGCCCCGCGTCAGGCTCTGTGTTGACAGCTAGCTCAGAGCCTGGAGCCTGCTTCAGATTTCTGTGTCTCCCCCTCTCTCTGACTCTCCCCTGCTTGTGCTGCCTCTCTCTGTCTCTCAAAAATAAATAAAAAACATTAAAAAATTAAAAAATACAAATAATTATAAGAGAATACTATGAAAAATTATATGCTAACAAACTGAACAATCTAGAAGAAATGGAAAAATTCATAGACACTCACACATTAGAACTCATATAGGGAGAAATAGAAAATTTGAAAAGACCCATCCAGGAAAGAAATTGAATTGGTTATCAAAAATCTCCCAACGAATAAGAGTCCTGGGCCAGATGGCTTCCCAGGGGAACTCTACCAAACATTTAAAGAAGAGTCAATAGTATCCTTTTCAAAGTATTCCAAAAAATAGAAATGAAAGTTTCCGATTTCACTCTATAAAGCCAGCATTACCTTGATTCTAAAATCAGACAAATACCCCACGAAAAAGGAGAATTGCAGACCAATATCCCTGATGAACCTGGATGCAAAAATTCTCACTAAGATACTACCAAATCAAATTCAACAGTATATTAAAATAATAATCACCCCAATCAGGTGGGATCATTCCTGGGCTGCAGGATTCATTCAACATTCACAAATCAATCAATGTGATACACCAAGAGAAGAAAAGATAGGAACCATAGGTCCTCTCAATAGATACAGAAAAAGCATTTGACAAAATGCAGCATCCTTTCTTGATAAAAATCCGCAAGAAAGTCAAGAAAGAAGAAACATAATTTAACATCATAAAAGCCATATATGAAAGACCCACAGCTAATATCATCCTCAGTGGAGGAAAACTGAAAGTTTTCTCCCTAAGATCCATAACACAACAGGGATGTCCACTTTCACCACTGTTGTTCAACAGAGTGGTGGAAGTCATAGGCTCAGCAATCAGACAATGGCAAGAAATAAAAGGCATCCAAATTGGCAAAGAAACAGTCAAACTTTCACTTTTCATACACAACATGATACTCCACATAAAAACCAAAAGACTCCACCCCAAAACTGCTAGAACTGATACATGAACTCAGCAAAATCACAGGATATAAAATCAATGTACAGAAATTGCTTTCATTTCTAAATTTATTTTTTGTGTTTTTTGTTTATTTTTGAGAGACAGAGAGAGACAGTGTGAGCAGGGGAGGGTCAGAGAGAGAGGGAGACACAGAACCGGAAGCAGGCTCCAGGCTCTCAGCTAGCTGTCAGCACAGAGCCTGATGTGGGGCTTGAACTCACAAACCGTGAGATCATGACCTGAGCCAAAGCTGGATGCTTAACCAACTGAGCCACCCAGGCACCCCTGGTTACATTTCTACATATCAACAATGAAGCAGCAGAAAGAGAAAAAAAAGGAATCACTCCCACTTATAATTGTACCAAAATACCTATGAATAAACCTAACCAAAGAGGTTTATAAAAGATCTGTATACTGAAAACTATAGAAAGCTTATGAATGAAATTGAAGAACACACAAAATAATGGAAAAACATCTTATGCGCATTGACTGGAAGAAAAAAGATTCTTAACATGTCAATACTACCAAAGCAGTCTACCCATTCAATGTGATCCCTACTAAAATACCAGCATTCTTCACAGAGCTAGAACAAACAATCCTAAAATTTGTATAGAACTATGAAAACCCCAAATAGCCAGTCAAAGTAATGTTGAAAAAGAAAACCAAACCTGAGGCATCACAATCCTGGACTTATCCTATATTACAAATTGTAATCATTAAGACAGTATGGTAGTGGCACAAAAACCAACACATAGACCAATGGAATAGAATAGAGAACTCACAAATAGATCACCAATTAGTCTTCGACAAAGCAAGAAAGAGTATCCAATGGGGGGTGTGGGGGGAAGACAGTCTCTTTAGCAAATAGTGCTGGAAGAACATACAGAAGAATGAAACTGAAAAATTTTCTTACACCATACACAAAGATAAATTCAAAATGAATGTAAGACCTAAATGTGTGACAGGAAACCGTCAAAATCTTACAGGAGAAAACAGGCAGCAAACACTTTGACCTCAGCTGTAGCAACTTCTCACTAGGCACACTGCCAAAGGAAAGGGAACTAAAAGCAAAAATGACCTTTTGGGACCTCATCAAGATAAAAACCTTCTGCACAGCAAAGGAAACAACCAACAAAACAAAAAGGCAATCAGCAGAATGGGAGAAGATATTTGCAAATGAGATATCTGATAAAGGGTTAGTATCCAAAATCTATAAGGAACTTACCAAACTCAACACATAAAAAACAAATAATCCAGTGAAGAAATGGGCAAAAGACATGAATAGATACTTCTCCAAAGAAGACATCCAGATTGCAAACAGACACAGGAAAAGACACTCAACATCATTCATCATCAGAGAAATACAAATCAAAACCACAATGAGACTGGTCAGAATGACTAAAACTAACAACTCAGGAAATAACAAATGTTGGTGAGGATGTGGAGAAAGGGGAACTCTTTTGGACTGTTGGTGGGAATGCAAACTGGTGGAGCTACTCTGGAAAACAATGTGGAGGTTCCTCAAAAAATTAAAATAGGACCACCCTATGACCCAGCAATTACACTACTAGGAACTTACCCGAATGCTACAGGATTGCTGATTTGAGGGACCACATGTACCCCAATGTTTATAGCAGCACTATCAACAATAGCCAAATTATGAAAGAGACCAAATGTCCATCAGCCGAGAAATTGGATAAAGTAGAAAGGGTACAAATATATAATGGAATATTACTTGGCAATAAAAAAGAATGAAATCTTGCCATTTGAAACAATGTGAATAGAATTGGAGGGTATTATGCTAAGCAAAATAAGTCATTCAAAGACAGATATCATATAATTTCACTCATATATAGAATGTGAGAAACTCAACAGATGAACATAAAGGAAGGGAAGGAAAAATAAGATAAAAACAGAGGGTTTTAAACCATGTGACTCTTAAATACAGAGAACAAACAGGGTTGTTGGAAGTGGGTCGTGGGTTAAATGTGTGAATGGCATTAAGGAGGGCACTTTTCAGGATGACTGCTTGGTGTCATATGTAAGAGAAGAATCACTGGGTTCTACTCCTGAAGCCAAGACTACATTGTATGTTAACTACCTTGAATAAAAATTCTTCATGGGTGAGCTTATTTCAGAATCAGAGTTTTATACTTGTGTAGCAATACTCCTATATCAGTCCAAACACTGGAAAGCTTTGTTTCTGAATAAATTATGAATGTGATTAATATTTAAGAAATATTTCACAGTATAAAAATCACTAATGAAAATGATGAAATGATGGTGGTGAAAGCATGAAGGCACTGTTTGCTCTTCTTTACTAGGATACCTGAAAGTAGCAGTTCCATGTTGCTATTGCTGAGCGTTGCATTGACTCTTCCAGTGGAAGCATTGAAACTAGTAACTGTCAGGGTCATGGGTTGCTTCCTTCCTTTGAAATTGTAAGAGCCTTTCCATATGTAATTTTGGGCAAACACATCATCAGGAACTGTAAATAGATTAAATACACACATTAATTTTATGGTGTCCTGTAAATATAAACATTAAATAGTGGGTTAGTGAATATTAGTTCATTGAATAAGGATATTTTGCTAAACAGACAATAATGTGAAGTGTGTATTATATGGTGAATTTTATATATATATGTTTTCAAGTTTGGGAGAATATACCAAAATTGCCATCACCTAGATTTGTACTCCTACATGAGCCATCAATTAAAGAGAGACAACACTAATTAAAGACATAAGATTTATATTCAGAACCAGCTAAACATCAAATTTACTTGTATTTGGTCTCCTTTAGTAACATATTTCTTTCAGAGGGAAGATACTATGATTTTACTGAGCCAAGTCAGTCTACATACAAGTCCCAGAGGCCTGGTTTTCTCCTGGCAGAGTGAATAGATTTATGGGAGGAAGAGCATAGTTAAAACCCCCTCTTGCAGAATAACCCTGAAAGACTGCCAGGAGGGAAGCTCTTTTATCCTCTTACAGACTACTGAGTTCAGTTTTCACAATAATAGATGCTCCTGAGGAAGAACAGGGCCCTACCATATTGACAGCTTTGAATTTATAGGTATTTTTGGAAATCAAGGAGTTGTCACTAGAACTGCCCAACCCTCAGGGGAGAGAGAAATTGTGGTAGAATCAAATAACAGTCTAAATGTTATAAAACTGTCATCTAAATAAGAAATGCTCTTCACTTTAGATATACCCAAATAAGGCATTATATTTATATAAATTATATATATTTATATATATATAAATTAGTTATGTAATGTGTAGTTATATAAGGCAAATATGGCAAAGTTTACTCAGTTCCTGAAAAGAGGCTGAGAGAAACTTCCATGAATTCTATGTGTCATAATAAAGCACATCCCCCAAAGCAGCCATTGCAGGGAGCCATGCTGATTTGTGCAAGTGAGAAAATAACAGAGTAGGGAGTAGGGAAAAAAGTCTTTATTTCCCTAACAAGCTATTGACAATTTGTCATCTGTTCTTCTCTACACACATCACACTTCTTGCAACCCACATCCTAGAGACTGGGGTTACATTCCCTGAATTCTACTCAGCAAACAAAAATAACAAAACTACTGTACACATAAAGTATATAAAATATAAAATATGGTCAAGTTGAGTTTTTACTGAATATTCAACCAACATGATTTTGTTTCCTTTTTTTAAAATTTTTTAATGTTTTATTTATTTTTGATACAGAGAGACAGAGCATGAGAGGGGGCGGGGCAGAGAGAGGAGACACAGAACCAGAAGCACGCTCCAGGCTCTGAACTAGCCATCAGCACAGAGCCTGACGTGGGGCTTGAACTCACAAACCTGAGATGTGACCTGAGCCGAAGTCGGAGGCCTAACTGACTGAGCCACCCAGGTGCCCTGATTTTGTTTTCTATGATAATCATTCAAAAGTAAAAGAGCTGAAAGATTAGAACTGTAAGCACTAGTGTGAGGCTATTATTATATTTAAGTCCCTCCTCTGCAATTCATAAACTGTGTGGTTTTACATAAATTACTTAACTCTCTAAATCTACATTTCCTCCTAATTAAAATGAGGTTGGCTTAGAGTTGTTGGAAGATTAAATGAGATAAGGAAAGTAAAGTGTTTAGCTGAGTTTTAGTTGCTACCATTACTACTACTGCTGCCGTAGCTATTATTCAGATTAACTAGGAAAACAGTGGATCTTAGAATTTAGTACATAACTGCTAATGAAATATATATTTAGCATACATATAGTAAGTATGAGCAATCCATAGTTCTGGCTTTGTGATATTTGCAAAGTCATCTTTATAGTGGCACTCCCTTCCCAAACCTCAAACTACACAGCTCTATGCTCTAGGGGAGTGCTATGCTATGTATGTATAGGGGAGTCTTACCTAAAACTTTGATACAGTGTATGAGTAAAAAGCCCTAGGTTTGGTAAGCATGTTAAAGATTTAGTAAAAAAAAAAAAAAAAAAAAAGTGTACCTAAAACAAGTTTACAGGAGGGAGTCATAAACTACACTGGCCTGCACTAGAAAGACCTGGAATTTGGAGAAAATAGGATCTTACTAGCGGAAGTAAGAGCAGGAGCAAGGGAGAAAGATATTCGAATGGCAGTGCCTAGCAAATAGTAGGCGCTCTTTAAGTGTGGTCGTCTCTACATTTATTTCTATCTGGACTAGACTGTAATTACTCTTCACTCTCTCTAACCTTTAAAGGAAATCTGTTACACCTGATGATCTTATTCATGTTTGGGGGAAATAGTGTTGGTTGAAGATGCAAGAACCTCAGGGGCAGGAAGAACATTATTGAAAAGAAGTAGGTAGTAGCAGCAGTAAATTATATTGCATGAGGTTTAATCATTGTTGTGGTAGTAAATGTTTAACAGCTGGGTCTCCAGGAAAACAAAACAAAACAAAAAACAAAACTGATATGCAGTGTTTGCTGATTTCCAGTGTGTATATTTCCATAATAATAGATTTCAACGTAGTACAATATGACATCACTGAATGCAAAGTTCGGAAGAATGCACGGACTTTTGAGTCTCTACCTGCGGTTCCACCATCTCATTTCTACTCTGTACTTTTTGAGAAACTAACTCAGGTCTGACAAAGCAGATACTATTTGGTCATTTATATTCCCATGAGCAATGTGAATGATAATATTGCTTTCTATTGTTTAGTCTATTTTGAGATTTAAATATGAATGTGTATTCGGCAGTTCTTCGTAAACTCTAAAATGTCATCCCACTATCATTGATGTGGATATCAATGAAAAGATATTTGAATTTAAACTTTACTTCACAGACTTCATAGCATTGCTAAATGTAGTATCATGCTCCTGACTCTGATACAATTCCCAAATTTCATTGCTGTCATTTTGGAGTAATCTAATCACAGTGCCTGATGAATTTCAATAGAATGTTTCTAATGTTTTTCCATTTAAGATAACATTCACTTTGAAGTTTTAT
The DNA here is from genome assembly GCF_006229205.1 of Suricata suricatta. NCBI lineage: Eukaryota > Metazoa > Chordata > Mammalia > Carnivora > Herpestidae > Suricata > Suricata suricatta. The sequence continues at coordinate 53,181,488 of NC_043714.1, forward strand.
GGATTTTTTACTCAGGTTAAAAAAATTCCTTTCCTTTTCCGATTTAGTGTCTTTTAAAATTACAAATAGGTGTTTATCAATTATTTTCTGTGTAGCTATTGCACTGGTCAAAATTGTTTGCATTTTCATCTCTTAATATCAAAGATGACTCTTAAGGATTATTTAACATTAAAACTGTTCCTGAATATCTATCATGAACCTAGTTTGGTTCTGATGTGTCATCTTTTGGTTATTCTGTTAGATTTTGTAATTTTAGATTCAATTTGCTAAGATTTTATATAGGATATTTTCAACTATACAACTTGAATCAAATGAGTTTGTAATTTTCCCTTTTGTGTAATATCTTTCTGAGTTATTAGAATTACGTTGGACTCACAGAATGAGTTTCTTGACTAGAAGAGATTTTATAAAATGGGATGATCTGTTCTGTTCCTTTAAAATTTGGTGGAACTCATCAGTAGAGCCATAAGGACCTGTTTTTTCTTTGCAGGAATAGTTTTAAACTCCTCCTTCAGTTTTACAGGATCATTCAAGTATTCTTTTGTTAGGTCTGGCAAAATATACTTTTCTAGTAATTTGTCCATTTCTTTAGAGTTGACTGTTACTGATCATTTTAATGAATACAATTATAATTGATGTAATCAGCCCTTATGTGGTTATGTTCATATTTCCTTTTGTTATACTATTTAATTTTTGTTTCTTTTGTAATCAATCTTACCAGAAATTTTCCACTTTTCCCCCCAAATTACTACTTTTCGCTCTGTTTCTTCTATTGTACATCTTGGGGAAATGTTGTTTGTTCATTTTTATTATTACATTGATTTTCTGCTTTCATTTGATTATTCTGTTATAGTTTATATATCTTAACAGGGATACTTAATTCATTAATTCTGAGGCTTTCTTCTTTTCTAATGTAACAACTTAAAGCTATAAATTCCCTCCACAACTTGGCTTTTGGTATACTGGCTAAATTTTGGTATTTAGATTTTTCAATATTCCTAAATTCTAGGGTTATATTTTTAAAATTTCTTCTTTAATATACAATTATTCATAAATATTTATTTTGTTTTTAATTCCAAATTTTCAGAAAATTTTTAAATGGACCTATTTTCTTATTAACTTTTACTTGCATCATGGTCAGATATCAGATCTGAAGTCTGATATATGCTTTGAAATCTATGCATTTGTATTTATATTTAATATATAATCAATTGCTATACCTACCCCATTAGCCTTTGAATAAAATATATATTTCTATAATTGTTTGATACAGAAATCTTTATGTATGAATATTGGGTCAAGCTAATTAATTGTCTTGTTCTTCCACATTCTTTTTTATTTTTATTTTTTGTCTGCATGATTTATCTATTGGTGACTACAGGTCATGTTTTGTCTTGGACAGCCCACTTTTACATTTGATGTACTAGAGTTGTAAGGATGCAGGTCTGATTCAAGTTTCCCCTCTGACCTTGAAGGCCAGCTAACACCATTAACATTTCTGGGGGTGAGCCTAAAGATGGAGGTTAAGACTAGTCACGCCCTACCTGAGGGTCCTAGTCACGCCCTACCTGAGGGTTCTAGGTCCACCCTGTAATTGGTTAAAGTTACTGTCAATGATGTGATGCTATAATGATTGGACCCCTGTACCTGTGTCACAATTTCCTGTAACTCCCCTTCCCAAACTCATAAAAGGCCCTGCCCCGCTCCACGTGGATCCAGTAAGTCTGTGAGCCCGAGTTTAGGCAGGCTGGGCCTAAATTCGTAATAAAGCCCTTTGCTTTTGCATGCGTGATTCGGTCTCCCTGGCGGTCTCTGGTTTTTGGGGGCGATATTAAAATCTGGGTACAACAGAGTTATTATTCAAAATACCTATCTGCTACTAGATAAACCATGTCCCTTAGAAAATTTCACACTAATTGACTACTGTGGTTTTCTGACTCCATTGCTAAACTTACTCTCTTATGTTGATATGTTCTTTGATTGCCTTAGTGGCATTCAGTCTATATCTACTCTACGTAGAAAAAATCAGTGTTGCAGACTGATTTTTTGTGGGTACCCCAGTTTTATAGCATGTACCTTGAGAACTTCTAGATGCAACTAAAATTAGAACCTGTTTCTGGCTTAATATAACTAGATCAAATATGTCTCCAAAGTATCAATTAAGTGCAGTCTTTAATTTTATTTGTAGCTTTTAATTTATAGCATATAAATAAAATATTTATTTTAAATAAAATAGTAAGAAAGAAGCTCTTGTATACTGAGGTCTTACTATGGACTAAGCACTTCACTTCATTTTCATGAAGGTCATTTATAATAATCTAATCATTCTTTTGCATAGATAAAGAAATTGAGACTCTGACATGTAACTTTTCCTCAAAGTTATAGCATAAAGGGTGTATAACATGGTTATTACATTCAGGTTGTAGGAGTTAAGCCCATGATTAAATTTAAAATTTTGGTGTTTAAATCAATAATTGAAAATAAATTGAAGATTTTGCAAACTTTTATCTCATATCAATTGTATTTGGTTCCTCTTTTAAGAATCTATGTTTAAAAATTATACATAACATTTCATTTATATCATTTTTTGTTTTAATGTTTTAAATAAAGCATTGCTAGGGCATCTGGGTGGCTCAGTTGTTTAAACATCTGACCTTAGCTCAGGTCAGGATCTCATGGCTAGTGAGTTTGAGCCGTGAGACAGTCACTGTGCTGACAGCTCAGAGCCTGGAGCCTGCTTCAGATTCTGTGTCTCCATTTATCTCTGCCCCTCCCCTGCTTGTGTTCTCTTTCTCTCTCTCTCTCTCTCTCTCTCTCTCTCTCTCTCTCTCTCTCTCTCTCTGTCAAAAATAGATAAGCATACAAAATTTAAAAAATATGGTCATTATAGTATAGTCATTTTCAGTCACTCCTGAAGGGATATTTTATAGAGAGAACTATAAACATTATTTTTGGAATATTAGCACGTCTCAGTATTAAACTCCTTGAAATTCAACATTTTAAAAATATAAATTATAAAACTCCAATAGTCAAATTCATAGTTTTCCCGTACTGAATACACACACACACACACACACACACACACACACACATACATATTTTTTTCTAAATAATGTTCACTTTGTCAAGAAAATAGTAGATCACTTAGAAATCATGACTTATAGAAAAACTACTGAAATCACTAACCACTTAGCTTTGGACTGGGTGTTCCCAGTGCAGGTCTCGGATCTTTCACCAATATTTTGGAACCAGCTATAAAAAAATTAAAAGGTTTACAGAAGTTAATATAATTAATAGCACACACAGAGATGTATTGTCCATTTTATTCTCTGGTATATCGTATAATTTTCTCCAAAATGTCCTATTCATCCTAACATCTCAGTTCTCACTCAACACTTTGTTGTGCAGCTAACAACTTCAATAATTATCTTGTCCAGTGGGACAGGGGAAGATTGGTGCTGCTTTTTTATTTTAGAATTCTCTTTCTTATTTTAAAGTCATAAACCAACATGCAAACAGTTGATTACGGCATGGTAGCTGAAGGGTAAGGGTATGTTCCTGTCACACAAAGGCAGGAATAATCTGGTAGAACATGTGTTTAAAAATCAGAATTTATTAAGGTGGCTCATGGTGTTATGAGAAATTGGAGAGACTCAAAATTAAAGAATTAATTCTGAAGTTTTAAGCCAAATCAAAGCTAGTTCCATGTAAGGAAATCTTGTGGGTTGCTGAGTGTACCTGGAAGGTTCTAGGAACTATGACATTCCATATACATGCAGTGGAGACTGTGTAAAGGGTCATCTTTTTCCTAAGAACAATATAATGTCTATAAAAGGTTTTACGGGAAGTAAGTCTGCTTCAGTAGTCCCAAGAGAGATAATGCTGAGTTAGCCTACCACAGTACTGATGATAAAGAGCAAAGTGGATAGATAAAAATGTGATTGAAATTCTGTTGGATTAAATGGGCTTTTAATCTTTCAATCTCATGAAAAATTTAAAGCAAACTGAGAAGTGTTCTTGCTAAGAGAGTGAAAACATTTCAAAAAAGGAGAAGGTCGTTAACATTTGTGAATGCTACAAGAGAAGATGAATTAGAAAGGCTGAAAACAAAAAGGAAAAGAAATTTATTGATGACCTTATCAAGAATTCTAAAAAAACTTCCTTTATTTTTTGTTCTGAACACATACTCCTTTTGTCTTTGCTAAACTCACTACATCTTATTCAGATGGGGATTGTCTTGATCAAGCAACAATAGAAGTAGACATTTCACTTAGATCTCGTCAAAATACTATATTGCCCCGGCTGAATGACTGATATGGGGGCAGGCTCCACTTAAAACTGATGGTCAGACTCCTGAATAGGGCTTTCCTGATCAAGAAACTTTGGCCAAAACGCTTTATAGCCAAAAGGTATGAACCCAGTGATGCTGGCAGTAATTTTTCCTACTGTGGTAGGTTGAAAAATGTGACCCCAAAATTCATGTTCACCAACAATCTCAAAATACAGCATTATTTAGAAATAGGGTCTTTTACGGTGTAATTAATTGGGGATCCTGAGGTGAAATAATCCTGAAATCCAGTGACTGGCATCTTTTTAAGAAGAGGAGAGGACATACAGAGATACACAGGAAAGGAAGCCACATGAAAATGGAGGTAGAAACTGGAGAGTCAACCTATGAACCAAGGAATGCCAAGGATAGCCAGAAGCTGCCAGAAACTAGAAAGAGATAAAGCGTGACTTTTCCCTAAGGTCTTCAGAGGGTGCATGGTTCTACCAACACCTTGATCTGGGGCTTCTGGCCTCCAAAACTGTAAGAGAATATATTTCTACCTTTTTAAGCTATTCAGCTTGCAGTACTTTAGTTCAAAAGCCCAGAAAACTAATATACCTACCATGATTAAATCACTAGAAGAAGGAAAAAAGAAGAGAAAATAGACCATGGAAAAGAGACTATAAAAAGACCTCAATAATATGTCTGTGCTGGATCCAGAAGTGCCTACCCTTGGAGTTGGCTAACATACTTCCCTTGTTCCTAAGATAATTTGATTTGAGTGTTTATCTCCTGCATTTTAGGGAGGCTGAAATAATATAATAGCTTCTGTTAAAAGCTTCTATAATGAAAACTTACCTTCACAAACAGGAACTTTTCCAGTCCAGGTGTTATCAGACCTACACACTCTATGTTCTGTTCCACCTGCTAAGAAGAAGCCAGGCTGGCAGGTGTAAATGAGTGTATAGCCGTGAGATGGAAGGTCCATTCCTACTACATTTGCATGAGCAGGAGTTTCTGGTTGCTTACAGCTGTGGGCTATATTAAGAAAAGAGAAAAGTGTTCATTTTTTACAGACTTAAGAAAATTTTGAGATAAGAGTCATAATATATATTAGAGGCATGTTAATGATTTTATGTAAATATACCTTTGCATAGTTAATCTAATTAATCATGGACACTATATCAATGTCAGTATACATATTAATTTCATAGACTAGAATGTCCTAAGCAATTATCTCTGGAACACTGGTAACTGTTAAAAGGTAAGCTGAGGTGGGAAAACATACCGAGGACCATTAAGCTAATATATGTGTACTATATCACTATTCTAGAAAGTCACAATAAACAGTATTTTGCTTCATTTTATTAAGAAGGTTTTTTTTTTAGTTTACTTATTTATTTTGAGAGAGAGAAAGCAAGTACGGTAGGGACAGAGAGAGAGGGGAGAGAGAGCGCCTCAAGCAGTCTGTAGCATCAGTGCAGAGCCTGATGCAGGGCTCAAGCTCATAAACCATGAGATCATGACCTGAGCTGAAATCAAGGGTTGGATGCTTAACTGTCTGAGCCACCCAGGCGCCCCTAAACATTAGCATTTTAAAGGATATAAGAGGTCCTATAGTAAGATACCTGTCAAAGTTTGTCAAACTCAGATTTTCAATACCAGTTTATGGAATATTATTTTATTATTTTTTATATTTATCTTACATTTTAAAAACATTTTCTAAAGTTTAATACAACCACAGCTCAGTATGTCATTCTGATATTAATACTTCCTAATGTAGAAAGTATAATTTAATAATTTTTTACATGTGAAATTTTCTGGTCATATTTTGGGTTTATATGTAGCAGTGTTTTCATTCTTTTAACTTTTATCTCCTTTTCTTCATGCTTCCTCCTACTCTTGACTTCCTACCTTAGTTTTGTTTTACCCATTGATATGCCACTTCTTGGCCCTGCCCCTAGTTTACTTGTTTTATGTCTTATAAATAACATTCTTTTTCTTAGAGATAGATGCTATAAGGAATTTTCTCCCTAAACCAGACAGCATTTCTGATCATTTGTTCATGGATATGGATACTTAAAACAAAATTTTTTCTCTAAAAAATATGTTCTATGGACAAATTTGTTTGGAAAAACAAATTTCCACCTCTTTCCCAATGGAAATTCACAAAACTATAAATAAGAGCTAATATTTTAAAATATTATGTGATAAGCAGTTTGTTACATGTTTCATACTTAATATAATTCAGTTATTGACATTTAATACTTTTGGGGGAAATATTGCTAAGGATAAACACAGATAGTCTGTCTCTACTACATTCTTAATCCTCACATTATACATATAGAGATACTTTCAGTAATAGCTTTATTTAAATCATCATTCCCCACACTGAAGTCATCAAAGAACTTTGGTTTACTAAGAAATACCTAGTCACATCTCACACAGGTCCTAAAGTGTGTACTCTACTGAATTCTCTGTTAAGGGATTTGGCCATATTTAAATTTCAGCCAACCAGGCATGTGACATGAGTTCTCAGTGGAGTGTCCTGCAGCTATTCAGCAAGCTGCCGGTCCATGGGGGCTCCCATAATCAATCGAGTGGTTCTGAACAGGGCTGGAGCAAATTCACAAGACTTATTTAGACTTCAGCAAATCCTAAAAACTGGACACCATTCTGATGAGTATTTCTGCTAACTCTTTACTGTTTTTCCCCAAGAGACTCATGATTTTAAAAGATAGGAAAGGAGATAAAAAAGAGAAAGTGGGAGGGAAAGAGATAAGTAATTCACCAGCTGAAATTTATTTCTAACTGCAAGTCAGGAAAGACAGCTTCATGACCTTGGGCTTTGTTCTTTATTCTGTACAGCAAGTGCTCTCAACTTAGGGTCGGTGCACATTTAGAAGCTCCAGCAAAGCCTGAAATAGTATTCAAATTTTTGGTCAAGATCTTCCTGTGTGTTTCCTTCCATGGATGTTTCTTTTTTCATTCTCAGAGAGTTTTAGAAGTGATACAAGACTAAAAGGCACTAAGTTGGAGCCTTCTGTATCTCAGTGCACTTCAAATTCATAGGTGCAGATCTATGGATTGATAAACTAATAATCATTTAAAATTACCAGATGATCAACCTGAACGCAATTAAAAAGGTTTGCAAAAAGAACAAAATTGTGCCTCATGCCTTCTGACTTCTTTAGAAAGACAGCTCCTTAATTGGCAATGGGGTTATAAACAGTAATAAAGTTATATATGCAAATTATGTTCTACCACAATCTTAAAAAAATCCATGTAATACATTTTCCGTGTGGATATACGTTTATTTCCCACTTGTAAGAAAAAATGAACATAAATTCTGATTTGTGGTAAGTATAACTTCTTAGCCACAATACTTACGTATGCACTCAGGTTGAATTCCACTCCATGTGAGGTCGGGAAGGCAAGTACGTGTTGTAGACCCTTGAAGAAGGTGTCCTTTTTTGCAATGGAATTGCACAACACTTCCTACCTGTAGCAGATTACAGAGAAAAAAAAACCACACATACCAATGCAACTTCAATTATGGCAACAAATAGACAAAACTTTGGATGAGAAAATGCTTTCAAAAGAAATACTGCATGGTGGAAACTGGAAGGAAAATATATTTAAACCTGATTTAAAATAAAATTGGGGGAACACAAAACTAAGGAAAAATTTACATCTCTTAGTGTACGTATCATTGTCAAATATTTTGTACCCAATGCATACATAGGTGCCAAACATTTTGCCATGGAAGTTTAAAGAAAATAGGTAAGATACTAAAAGAACAATAAGCTACATACAACTGCAAGACAGACAGATAGTTAAAAAGAGATAAATAAAGATGGGCGAAGTCAGAAAGAGAAATAAAGATAACTAACAATTTAGAGGCAAATGAATATGAAAGACAGCAAATGCAATATGAGATTAGATGCAAAGGTGTTTACTGAAGGTTGTTATTGTAACAAATATACAGTGGAAGACATGCAATTTGCACTAGGTTTTAAGGATGTGAAATTTAGATAAACACATAGAACATGGTTCTTAAAGTGTGGTTCCCAGACCAGTAACCTCAGTGTCATTAGGAACTATTTAGAAATGCAAAGTCTGGGAACTTACCCCAGATACACTGAATCAGAAACTCTAAGTGGGGTACCAACAACCTGTGTCTTAACAAGCCCTTCAGGTGATTTTATGAACAATAAAGTTTGAGAATAACTGATATAAAAGTACAAAAGATAAGAACATGATGAGAAAAATGCAGAAAGGTTAAAATATACATCTTATAGTTTAAGAAAAAAGAAAGCACATTTGATTGATTGGCATGGATAGTCACACAGTGAGCTGAGAAGTTAAGGGGAGATAAAGTGGGAAGCAGTGAAATACAAATAAATAAATAAATAAATAAATAAATAAATAAATAAATAAATAAGAAAGAAAGAAAGAAAGAAAAAGGAAAAAAGAAAACAGAGTCCAGCATAATGTGTATATGACTTTAACCCTGGATCTGATCTTGCTTGAATAAGGCATATTTCCTCTTTTGAAACTTAATCCATAAATAAAGATGGTAATATTATTCATCTTGAGACATGTTTTAAGAATTAAATGAAATAGGGCATATAATCTACTCTGCACAAGGATGGCACATAGGTTTTAAATAAATTCTAGTTCTAATTATTAAGTGAAAGACATAAGTAAGAATCCATTTCTGAAGAGTCTCAAATGGCAAGCTACGACATTTAAAATCTTTTTTTAATGAAAACATAAAGTTGCTAAAGCTCTCGGAGCAAGAAAAACTTGTGTTGAAATGTCTTTGGAAAATTAAATTAGCCACTGCATAAAGAAACTACTCAGCAAAAAGAATGACAAGCAGTAATTTAATCATGAGGCCAGCCCTGCTGGATTAGATTTGGGTGGCTAAAAGCTGAACATGTGGGAGTGGACCTGGCAAGGATGTTGTTAGCTCAAACTACATTACAGGAAAAAATCATCAAGAGTTATTAATGATTGCAGCTGGGAGACAAGGGGAGGAATATTTAGTGCCTGCCCCTTCAGCCTTCCCCAGCAAGTGGAGTCTGAGAAGGATCAGTCATCCTCGTAGTACTTTTCACAAATACCCTGTTTCCTTCCTTTCGAGATAGTTCCTACCTGCACCTAGAAAAACAACATGGGGACTTCATCAAGATAAAAGGCTTCTGCACTGCAAAGGAAACAATCAAAAAAACTAATAGGCAGCTGACGGAATGGGAAAAGATCGTTGCAAATGACATATCAGATAAAGGGCTAGTATCTGAAATCTACAAGGAACTCACCAAACTTCACACCCACAGAACAAATAACCCAGTGAAGAAATGGGCAGAAGACATACACAGACACTTCTCCAAAGAGGACATCCAGATGGCCAACAGGCACATGAAACGATGCTCAGCATCACTCATCATCAGGGAAATACAAATCAAAACCACACTGAGATACCACCTCACAACGGTCAGAGTCACTAAAATGAACAAATCAAGAGAATATAGATGCCGGCAAGGGTGTGAAGAAACAGGCACCCTCCTACACTGTTGGTGGCAATGTAAACTGGTGCAGCCACTCTGGAAAACAGTGTGGAGACTCCTCAAAAAACTATCGATAGAACTCCCATATGACCTAGCAATAGCATTGCTGGGGATTTACCCAAGAGAGACAGAAATGCTGATGCATAGGAACACATGTACCCCAATGTTCATAGCAGCACTGTCAACAATAGCCAAATCATGGAAAAAGCCTAAATA
>NC_043714.1:53191646-53202318 GCF_006229205.1 Suricata suricatta
CTGACATCTCAGAGCCTGGAGCCTGTTTCCGATTCTGTGTGTACCTCTCTCTCTGCCCCTCCTCTGCTCACTATCTGTCTCTCTTTGTCTCTCAAAAATAAATAAAGGTTAAAAAATTTTTTACAAAGAAAACAAGATTCATCTATATTGTTGTTTACAAGAGAACCACCTTAGACCTAAAGACACCCTCAGATTGAATGTTAGGGGATGGAGAACTATCTATCATGCTAATGGTCACCAAAAGAAAGTTGGAGTAGCCGTACTTATATCAGACAATCTAGACATTAAAATAAAGACTGTAACAAGATATGAAGAAGGGCATTATATCAAATTAAGGAGTCTATCCACCAAGAAGACAATGATTGTAAACATTTATACTCCAAATGTGGAAGCACCCACGTATATAAATCAATTAATCACAAACATAAAGAAACCCATTGACAATAATACCATAATAGTAGGGCATTTAAATACTCCACTTACAGAAATGGATACATTATCTAAACAGAAAATCATCAAGGAAACAATGGCTTTGAATGATACACTGGAACAGATGGACTTAACAGATATATTCAGAGCATTTCATGCTAAAGCACCAGAATATACATTCTTCTCCAGTGCACATAGAACGTTCTCCAGAATAGACCACATACTGGGACACTAATCAGCCCTCAAAAAGTACAAAAAGATCAAGATGATACCGTGCATATTTTCAGACCACAATGCTATGAAATTCAAAATCAATCACAAAAAAAATAGAAAGATAACAACTACTTGGAGACTACAGAACATCCTACTAAAGAATGAATGGGCTAACCAAGAAGTTAAAGAGGAAATTAAAAAGTACATGGAAGCCAATGAAGATGATAATACCACAACCAAAACCTCTGGAATGCAGCAAAAGTGGTCATAAAAGGAAAGTATATAGCAAACCATGCCTTCCTAAAGAAGGAAGAAAGGTCTCAGGTACACAATCTAACCTTACACCTAAAAGAGCTGGAAAAAGAACAGCAAATAAAACCCCAAACCAGCATAAGACAGGAAATAATAAAGATTAGAGCAGAAATCAATCCTATCGAAAAACAAACAAACAAACAAACAAAAAGGTAGAACAGATCAATTAAACCAGATGCTGGTTCTTTGAAAGAATTAATATAATTGATAAACTAGTCAGTTTGATCAAAAAGTAAAAGCAAAGGACCAAAATAAATACAATCATGAATGAAAGAGGAGAGATCACAAACAACACAGCAGAAATAAAAACAAAAATAAGAGAATATTATGAGCAATTATACCCCAATAAAATGGGCAATCTGGAAGAAATGGACAAATTTCTAGAAACATATAACCTACCAAAACTGAAACAGGAAGAAATAACCAGTAACCAGTAAAGAATTGAATTAGTAATCAAAAATCTCCCAAAATTCAAGAGTCCGGGGCCAGATGGCTTTCCAGGGGATTCTACCAAACATTTAAGGAAAAGTTAACACCTATTCTCTTGAAGCAGTTCCAAAAAAATAGAAATGGAAGAAAAATGTCCAAACTCTTTCTGTGAAGTCAGCATTACCTTGATTCCAAAGCCAGACAAAGATCACACTAAAAAGGAGAGCTAGAGACCAATTTTCCTGATGAACAAGGATGCAAAAACCCTCAACAACTAGATCCAACAATACAGCAAAAAAATTATTCACCATGACCAAGTGAGATTTATGCCTGGGATGCAGGGCTGGTTCAATACCCACAAAACAGTCTGTGATTCATAACATCAATTAAAAAAAAAAAACAAGAACTACATGATACTCTCAATAGATACAGAAAAGCATTTGACAAAATAAGGCATCCTTTCTTGATAAAAACCCTTCAGAAACTACGGATAGAAGGATCATAACTCGAGATCATAAAAGCCATATATGAAAGACCCAACACCAATATCATCCTCAATAAGGAAAAACTGAAAGAATTCTCCCTCAGATTAGGAACAAGACAGGGATATCCACTCTCACAACTATATTATTCAATATAGTGTTGGAAGTCTTTGCCTCAGCAATCAGACAACACAAAGAAATAAAAAGCATCCACATTGGCCAGCTAGAGGTCAAACTTCCACTCTTCACAAGTGACATGATACTCTATATGGGAGGCCCCAAAAGATTCCACTGAAAACTCCTAAAACCAATGCATGAATTTAGCAAATTGGCAGGATATAAAACAAATGCACAGAAATCAGTTGCATTCCTATACACCAACAATACAGAAACAGAAAGAGAAAACAAGGAATCGATCCCAATTACAATTGCACGAAAAACCATTAAATACCTAGAAATAAATCTAACCAAAGAGGTGAAAAATCCATACACTGAAAGAAATTTGAAGAAGACACAAAAAAAATGGAAAAAGATTCCACGCTCCTGGGTGGAAAAAAATATTGTTAAAATGTTGATACTACCCAAATCAATCTACATATCCAATGCAATTCCAATCAAAATAACACTGCCATTCTTCACAGAGCTATAACAAACAATCCTAAAATTTGTATGGAACCAAAAAAAGACCCCAAATAGCCAAAGCAGCCTTGAAAAAGAAAACCAAAGCAGGAGGCATCAAAATCCCAGATGTCAAGCTGTATTACAAAGCTGTAATCATCAAGACAGTATGGTACTGGCACAAGAACAGACACTCAGATCAATGGAACAGAATACAGAACTCAGAAATGGACTCTCAAATGTATGGCCAACTAATCATTGACAAAGCAGGAAAGAATCTTCAGTGGAATAAAGACAATCTCTTCAGCAAGTGGTGCTGGGGAAAAATGGACACTGACATGTAGAAAAATCAACCTGAACCACTTTCTTACACTATACACAAAAATAAAGTCAAAATAGATGAAAGACCTAAGTTTAAGACAGGAAACCATCAAAATCCTCGAGGAGAAAGCAGGCAAGAACCTTTGACCTTGGCTGCAGCAAATTCTTACTCAAAATGTCTCCGGAGGGAAGGGAAACAAAAACAAACATGAACTATTGGGACCTCATCAAAATAAAAAGCTTATGCACAGTGAAGGAAATAATCAGCAAAACTAAAAGGCAACTGATGGAATGGGAGAAGATATTTGCAAACGAGAGATCAGATGAAAGGTTAGTGTCCAAAATTTATAAAGAACATATCAAACTCAACACCCAATAAACAAGTAATCTAGTGAAGAAATGGTCAGAAGACATGAACAGACACTTCTCCAAAGAAGACATCCAGGTGACCAACAGATGCACGAAACCCTGCTCAATGTCACTCATCATCAGGGAAATACAAATCAAAACCATACTGAGACACCACCCCACAGCCATCAGAATGGCTACATTAACAACTCAGGCAACAACAGCTATTGGCAAGGATGCGGAGAAAGAGGATCTTTTTTGCACTGCTGGTGGGAATGAAAACTGGTGCAACGACTCTGGAAAACAGTATGGAGGTTTCTCAGAAAATTAAAAATAGAACCACCTTATGACCCAGCAATTGCACTACTAGGTATTCATCCAAGGTATATAGGTATGCTGTTTCGAAGGGACACATGCACCCCAATGTTTATAGTAGCACTATCAACAATAGCCAAAGTATGGAAAGAGCCCAAATGTCCATTGATGAGTGAATGGATAAAGAATATTTGGTATACACACACACACACACACACACACACACACACACACACATTGAAGTATTACTCGGCAATCAAAAAGAATGATATCTTGCCTTTTGCAACTACGTGGATGGAGCTAGAAAGTATCATGCTAAGCAAAATTAGTCAGTCAGAGAAAGACAAATATCACATGACTTCATTCATATGAGAACTATAAGATCCAAAACAGATTAACATAAGGGAAGGGAAGCAAAAATAATATAAAACAAGGAAGGAGACCAAACATAAAAGACTCTTAAATAAGGAGAATAAACAGAGGGGCTGTGGGAGGTGGGATGGGCTAAATGGGTATGGAGTACTAAGGAATCTATTCATGAAATCATTGTTTTCCTATATGCTAACTAACGTGGATATAAATTTTTAAAATTAATTAAATAAAAATAAAATAAAATTTCAGAATGATCTTCATAAAATATACATTAGATTATGACGCTCATTTGTTTTCTATCTTTCAGTGATCTCCAATTATATAGCAATTTTTAAGTGATAAAATACAAACAAATTCTCTCTTCTCACTAATATCCTGCATGAACTTATTCTGCAATACCCTTTCAAATTTATCACATATTATTCTGACTTTCTAGTCCAATGATAGATAAAATGTTTTATGAAATGCCAGATAGTAATTATTTTAAACGTTTGGGTGATATGATTTCTGTTACAACTATTTATCTATGCTGTTTGTATTATTCCAGTTTCCTTTAATCCTTTTTCCTGTCCATTCAGAGACTAAAGTCCTTCTTTTTTAAAAAAAATTTTTACATTTATTTATTTGAGAGAGACAGAGCATAAGTGGAGGAGTGGCTGGGAGAGAAGGAGACACAGACCCAAAGAAAGCTCCAAGCTTTGTGCTGTCAGCACAGAGCCTGAGAAGGGGCTTGAACTCACAAACTATGAGATCATGACCTGAGCCAAAGTCGGATGTTTAACCATCTGAGCCACCCAGGTGCCCCGAGACTGAAGGCCTTCAGATCTCCAGCTTCTTCACAATCTCCTTTCAAAATAGGATCTTCTATTAAAAATGTATCCGTTCGTGCTAAGACAGTAAATTTCATCCTGCATACCAACTATTAAATTATTTATAGGAGCTACATGAAATGCTATGTAAGAAGGATTGTGGAGTTGTATCCAGTTGTGTTAAGTTATGGGAAGAAGAATGGTCTACTGCAAGAATGAAAATCAACACTAAATGACTTGAACAAATATTCTTTTTCTTAAATGGTGGTCCTAATGTAGAAGATTCAGGTCAGAGGGGCAACTCTATTTCTTAGTCATTTTTTTCCTTCACTGATCATAATGTTTTGAGATCTATCTTTTTTTAATTTACAGTTTATTGTCAAGTTGGTTTCCATATAACACCCAGTCTCTTCCCCACAAGTGCCCTCCTACATGACTGTCACCCCACTTCCCCTTCCCTTTTCCCCCTTCAGCCCTCAGTTTGTTTTCAGTATTCAAGAGTCTCTTATAATTTGCCTCCCACCCTCTCCCTAAATTTTTCCCCCTTTCCCTCCCCATAGTCCTCTGTTAGGTTTCTCCTGATAGACTCATGTGTGAAAACATATGGTATCAGTCCTTTTCCACCTGACTGATTTCGCTTAGCATGACAGCCTCGAGATACATCCACTTTGCTACAAATGGCCAGATTTCATTCTTTCTTATTGCCATGTAGTATTCCATTGTATATATAAACCACATCTTCTTGATCCATTCCTCAGGTGATGGACATTTAGGCTCTTTCCATGATTTGGCTACTGTTGAAAGTGCCGCTATGAACACTGGAATACAGGTACCCCTATGCATCAGAATTCTGTACCCCTTGAGTAATCCCCAGCAGTGCTATTGTTGGGCCATAGTGGAGTTCTACTGATAATTTTTTGAGGAATATCCACACTGTTTTGCAGAGCGGCTGCACTAGTTTACATTCCCACCAGTAGTATAGGAGGGTGCCCGTTTCTCCACACCCTCGCCAGCATCTAGAGTCTCTTAATTTGTTCATTTTAGCCACTCTGACTGGCATGAAGTGGTATCTCAGTGTGGTTTCGATTTGTATTTCCCTGATGATGAGTGATGCCGAGCATCATTTCATAGGGCAATTGGCCCTCTGGATGTCCTCTTGAAAGAAGTGTCTGTTCATGTCTCCTGCCCATTTCTTCACTGGATTATTCATTTTTCGGGTGTGGAGTTTAGTGAGTTCCTTGTAAATTTTGGATACTAGCCCTTTATCCGATATGTCATTTGCCACTATCTTTTCCCATTCTGTCAGTTGCCTATTAGTTTTTTTGATTGCTTCCTTTGCGGTGCAGCTTTTTATCTTGATGAGGTCCCAATATTTCATTTCTGCTCTTGATTCCCTTGCCTTTGGGGATGTGTCGAGTAGGAAATTGCTGCGGTGGAGGTCAAGGATGGCTGTTTCCTGCTTTCTCCTCTAGGGTTTTGATGGTTTCCTGCCTCACATTCAGGTTCTTAACCCATTTTAAGTTCATTTTTGTGTATGGTGTAAGAGAGTGGTCTAGTTTCATTCTTCTGCATGTTGCTGTCCAATTCTCCCAGCATCACCTGTTAAAGAAGCTGTCTTTTTTCCATTGGATACTCTTTCCTGCTTTGTCAAAGATTAATTGGCCATACATTTGCTGGTCCAGTTCTGAGTTCTCTATTCTATTCCATTGGTCTATGTGTCTATTTTTGTGCCAATACCAGGTTGTCTTGATGATATCAGCTTTGTAGTAGAGCTTAAAGTCTGGGATTGTGATACCTTCTGTTTTGGGTTTCTGCTTCAATATTACTATGGCTATTCAGAGCTTTTAGTGGTTCCACATGAATTTTAGGATAGTTTTTTTCTAGCTTTGAGAAGAATGCTGGTGCAATTTTGATGGGGATTGCTTTGAATGTGTAGATTGCTTTGGGTAGTAATGACATTTTCACAATGTTTATTCTTCTGATCCATGAGCATGGGATGTTTTTCCATTTCTTTGTGTCTTCCTTAATTTCTTTCATAAGCTTTCTATACTTTTCAGCATACATGTCTTTTACATCTTGGTTAGGTTTATACCTAGGCATTTTATGGTTTTTCATGCAATTGTGAATGGGATCAGTTTTCTGATTTCTCTTTCTGTTGCTTCATTTTGGGTATATAAAAATGCAACCGATTTCTCTACGTTGATTTTGTACCCTGAGACTTGGCTGAATTCATGCATCAGTTCTAGAAGGCTTCTGGTGGAGTCAATTGGGTTGTCCATGTAGAGTATCATGTCACCTGTGAAAAGTGAAAGTTTGACTCCTTCTTTGCTGATTCTGATGCCTTTTATTTCCTTTTCTTGTCTGATTGCTAATGGTAGGACTTCCAGCACTATGTTAAACAACAGTGGTGAGAGTGGACATCCCTATCATGTTCCTGATCTCAGGGGGAAAGCTTTCAGGTTTTCCCCATTGAGGATGATATTATCTGTCAGCTACTCATAAATTTCTTTTATAATGTTTAAGTAAGTTCCTTCTATCCTGACTTTCTCAAGGGTTTTTATTAAGAGAGAGTGCTGTATTTTATCAAATGTTTTTTCTGCATCTATTGACAGATTCATATGGTTTTTATCTTCACATTTGTTAACATGATGTATCACATTGATGGATTTGTGAATATTGAACCAGCCCTGTAACCCAGGAATGAATCTCACTTAATCATGTTGGATAATTCTTTTTATATGCTGTTGAATTCAATTTGATAGGATCTTGTTGAGTATTTTTGCATCTGTATTCATTAAAGATATTGGCCTCTAGTTCTTTTCTTATTGTTGTTGGTTCTCTGTCAAGTTTAGTAATCAAAGTGATGCTGGCTTCATAGAATGGGTTCAGAAGTTTTCCTTCCATTTCTATTTTTTGAAATAGCTTGAGAAGAATGGCTATTAACTCTGCTTTAAATATCCGTTAGAGGGGCGCCTGGGTGGCTCAGTCGGTTAAGCCTCCGACTTTGGCTCAGGTCAGATCTCACGTTCGTGGGTTCAAGCCCCACATCAGGCTGTGTGATGACAGCTAGCTCAAAGCCTGGAGCCTGTTTCGGATTCTGTGTCTCCTTCTCTCTCTGCCCCTCCCCCTCTCATGCTCTGTCTCTCTCTGTATCAAAAATAAATAAAACACTAAAAAAAAAAATTAAAAAAAATATCCGTTAGAATTCCCCTGGGAATTCCAGGCCCTGGGCTCTTATTCATTGGGAGATTTTTGATAACGGATTCTATTTCTTCCCTGGTTATTGGTCTGTTCATATTTTTTTATCTCTTCCTGTGTGAATTTTCTTAGTGCATATATGTTTAGGAATTTGTCCATTTCTTCTATGTTGTCAAGTTTGCTGGCATATACTTTTTCATAGTAATCTCTGATGATTGCTTGTATTTCTGAGGGTTTGGTTGTAATAGATCATTCATGATTTTCTCTATTCGGATATTCTTTCTTTTTTTCTGAGGAGTCTGCCGAGAAGTTTATCAATTTTGTTTATTTTCTCAAAAAACCATCTCTTGGTTTCGTTGACCTGTTCATCTGTTTATTTGGATTCCATATTGTTTATTTCTGCCCTGATATTTATTATTTCACTTCTTCTGCTGTGTTTGGGGTGCTCTTTCTGATCCCCGTCTAGTTCCATTAGATGCTCTGTTAGATTTTGAATATGTGCTTTTTCTAGTTTGTTGAAATAGGCCTGGATTGCAATATACTTTCCTCTTAGAACTGCCTTTGCTGCATTCCAGAGAATTTGGATTATTGTATTTTCATTTTTATTTGTTCCCATATATTTTTAAATTTCTTTTCTAATTGCCTAGTTGGCCGAATCATTCTTTGGTAAGGTAGTTTTGAGACTCCACATTTTTGTAGGTTTTCCAGACTTTTTTCTGTGATTGATTTCAAGTTTCATAGCATTGTGATCTGAAAGTGTGAATTGTATAATCTCAGTTGGCTTATATTTATGAAGGGCTTCTTTATGACCCTGTATGTGATCAATCTTGCAGAATGTGCCATGCAGAGTCAAGTAGAAGGTGAATTTCCTAGCTTCAGGATGCGGAGTTCTAAATATATCTATCAGTTCCATCTGGTCCAATGTGTCATTTAATTCCATTGTTTCTTTAGTGATCTTCTGTCTGGTTGATCTATCTATTGCTGTATGTGGAGTATTAAATTCCCTTGTATTTGGCACATTGTTATCAATAAGATTGTTTTGTTTGTGATTAATTGCTTTATGTATTTGGATGCTCCCGAATTTGGCACATAGATGTTTATATTTGTTAGCTCTTCCTGATGGAGAGATGCTGTGCTTGTTATATAATGTCCCTCTTCGTGTTTTGTTACTACCTTTACGTTAAAGTCCAGTTTCTCCGATATAAGTATGGCTACTCTGGCTTTCTTTTGTCATCCAGTCTCATGATAGATATTTCTCCATCCCTTTACTTTCAACCTGGAGGTGTCTTTAGGTCTAAGATGAGTCTCTTGTAGACAGAAAATAGGTGGATTTTGGTTTTTTATGCATTCTGCTACCCTGTGTCATTGATTCGAGCATTCAGTCCATTTACATTCAGTGTTATTACTGAAAAATGCGGATTTGGATTCATTGTGTTCTCTGTAGAGTTCATGTTTGTAGTGGTGTCTCTGGTACCTTGTATTCTTTGTAACATTTCCCGCATAGAGTCCCTCTTAGGATTTCCTGGAGGGCTGGTTTGGTGGTGATGAATTCCCTCCATTTTTGTTTATTTGGGAAAACCTTTATCTCTCCTTCTATTTTAAACGACAGGCTCCCTGGATAGAGGATTCTTGGCTGCATTTTTTTTTCATAACATTGAAGATTTCCTGCCATTCCTATCTGGCCTGACAAGTTTTAGTAGCTAGGTCTGTTACCACTCTGATAGGTTTCCCTTTGTATTTTAGGGCCCTTTTATCCCTAGCTGCTTTCAGAATTCTCTCTTTATCTTTATATTTTTCCAGTTTAACTATGATATGTCGTGCCCAAGGTCAATTCAAGTTACGTCTTAAGGGGGTTCTCTGCACCTCTTGGATTTCAATATCTATTTCTTTCCCCAAATTCAGGAAGTTTTTGGCTATAATTTGATCAAGCACTCATTCAGGACCTTTTTCTCTTTTTTTTTTCTTCAGGAATTCCTAAGATAAGGATATTGCTCTGTTTGGTTTTATCACTCCTACCTTGAATTCTCCTTTCGTGCTCCTGTATCAATTTCTCTCACTTTTTCTCAGCTTTCTCTTTTGCTATAACTGAGTCTTCTAATTCAGCTATTCTCCTCTCTGCCTCTTGAATCTGTGCAGGGGCTCCCTTCATTTTATTATGCACCTCATTTATAGCATTTCTTAACTCATCACAGCTATTCTAAGGTCCCTAGTCTTTCTATCTGTAACTTCTCTGATATCATCCATGCTTTTTTCAAGCCCAGCGATTAATTTTATGCCAATTTTTCTAAATTATTTCTCAGTTATGTTACTTATATCTGTTTTGAGCAATTCTGTATCTGTGATTTCCCCCTGGAATTTCTTTAAAGTAGAGTTCTTCCATTTTGTCATTTTGGCTAGTTTTCTGTCGTTTGTCAGTTTTAAAAGCTTGTTATGCAGGTTAGTAGTGCTTAAGAAAAATTGATTCAGTATCTAATGGATAGTAGATACCTGTCACAACACAGCATTTTATATACTGTTAAGTGAAACTGCAATACAATCTAAGTTTATTTTGGGAGTGTTTGCTGTATAATTGGATTTAATGAAATGTTTAGAGGTGCAGTAGGCATGACTTTGAGTAGATAATGAAAGAAAATGCAAAATGCTGATTGATTCATGATGTGGTTTCATCTTAGCTTGGACAAACCATGCAGTATTTAATACATAGTAGCAGAATATTTACTACTGAAGCTTGAAAAGATGTGAGTTCTTTGTGTGCAAACTTTCTTTTATGCATGTGAGAGGGTTTTCTTTTTTTAATATTTTTACATTGTAGTACTTGTTTTGCTT
>NC_043714.1:53202418-53250090 GCF_006229205.1 Suricata suricatta
GTTTTTTTAATAATTTTACATTGTAGTACTTGTTTTGCTTGCTGGGGGTGTTTGCTTACTTAATACATTCTGTCAAGGACAGAAATTACATGCTGTTTTTTTTTCCCCTAGAAAGTGTGTCTTGGGTTCTTCCCTTATTATTTTCGTTACTTTTTTTCTTTCCTCTTCTTTTTTTGGTGGTGGGGGTGATTATGTTTAAATGAAGTTGCTTTTACAACACCAAAGACTTAATCATCCATTTCCTATATAAAGGTAGCTACTTTTTTGCATGGACCTCAAGTATATTGTAGTATAGAGGTGGAATTTAAGGAAAGGTATTAAGCAGGCTGTGTTGTAGCTTATGGGCAAGTAATAAATTGTATCATTTATCTTGAATGTATCATAGATAAGCTGCTATATAACGATCGCCACTTCAGATAGCTGTGAAATTAGGTGATTAACTAGTTGGTACATCACCTTCTAATTTCTGTATAAGTCTAATTACATGAAACAGAAGTTGGGGTTTTGATTTTTTACTTTGCTTTTCTGTTTGGAGTGTCATTGTAACTACTGTATTGTAAATGATGGAAAATAATTGCAAATGTTAAAAAAAATAAATTGTATTATATTCTAAATAAATAAATAAATAAAAGGCTTTGATGCCTTAAAAAAAAGAAAAGAAAAACAACATGGGGCTAAGCTTAAGGTGACATAATTCGATACAAGATTCTATTTGGACCTTGAGACTAGCTAAATGCTACCATTTCTCATATTCTCCTTATAACCCAGAATGATGCTATACAATAAACATTCAATTCCAATGGTCACTCTCTAATAGCAACTTTTATTCTTTCAGTTATCTTACATTGTCTCTTCCACCACACCCTCACGATAGCCTTGAGGAGATCTCTTTGCCCCGCCGCCCCACCATGCCCCCGCAAGCACCCATTTTGTCCAGAGCCATTACACTATTCCACTCCAGGGAGCACTGTTCATCCTGTATTCAACGTAAACCAAGTCCTTCAAATTGTGTCCCAGAGCATGTAGTTCACATACTCTGAAGCTGTGAGTTATGGTGCTGCATGGACTAGTCTTTCTTTTTTATTTTCTATGTTTATTTATTTTTGAGTCAGAGACCGAGCGAGCAGGGAAGGGGTGGGGAGGGAGAGCAGAGGATCTGAAGTGGGCTCTGTCCTGAAAGCAGAGAGCCCAATACAGACTCACAACCAGTGAGATCATGACCTAAGCCAAAGTTGGATGCTTAACTGACTCAGCCAACCAGGAGCTCCTGGACTAGTCCATTTCTTATATGGACTAGGTTATGTGACTGAACAGGTTGATTTTGCAATTCTGTTCTTCAGTCATACTGGTTTTTACAAAACCCATCACCTTTATCACTTTAACAATCCTGCTTTTAGGCTCAAACTCAGGTAATGTTGCCACCTTCCACTCATAAATCCTCTCTCATTCAATCTACCATCAAATACTGATAATTTTACCTCCTAAATCTTTCACAAACTGCCCCTCTATCTTTCTCTACTTTTACACCCTGTTTTAGTCCTCAATATCTTTTCTACAGGTTTGGTTCTCAGATTTTAGCAGATATCATAATCAGGAGGACTTTCCAGAACACAGATAGCTGAGCCTCCCTGGAGAGTTTCTGACTGGGTAGATCTGGGGAAGCCTCAGAATCTGTATTTCCCACAATTTCCTAAGAAATACTGCTGCTGCTTGGTCAGGGACCACACTTGGAGAACTACTGTCATGATTATAATTACAATTGTCATAATTACAGTTGTGATAATTATCTAACTCGTTTCCATTTCTCCATTCTTGACCACATTAAATTTATTTTCCACATAAAGCCAGAGTATTCAACATGAAACTGTGACCTTAGCATTCTCCTTCTTAAAATCTTTATTGTCTTCTCACCCATAGGATAAAGTTAGATTGTGTTAGTCGGTCAGATGAAAGCCTCCATAACCCGACCACAGTCAATCCCTCAAGCTTCATTGACCGCTTACTTTTACTCAAATTGTGCTCTTAGAAAATCAAATTTTTGTTGTTCCCTTAAGACATGCATATTTTCATGATGTTTGCCCTGCATGAAATGTCTTTCCCAACTTTCTTTTCCTAGATCTTATCCTAAAAGATTTACCTGAGACAATATTTCTCGAAAGCCTTTCCTGTAGCAACAGATTAAAACTATTTTTTATGACCTTCCTTAGCAACTTTCAAAGTAACTAATATGATCATCTATCTTATAAAGTCACCTACACACTAGAAGTTAGCTTCTCTAGGTTAGGGACTGTGTTACTCACTCTTGCACACCAAGAGCCCTTGAAAATGTTACATACTAATACTTTAATTTTACAAAATCACTTGATTATCTAACTTAAAAGGATTTAACATGTTGGGGCACCTGGGTGGCTCAGTTGGTTAAGTCTCTTGCTTCAACTCAGCTCATGATCTCGCAGTCTTGAGTTTGGGCTCCACGTTGGGCTCTGTGCTGACAGCTCTGAGCCTCAAGCCTGCTTCAGATTCTGTGTCTCCCTCTCTCGCTGCCCCTCCCCCGCTTGCTCTCTGTCTCTCTCAAAAATAAACATTAAAAAATTATTAAAAATAAATAATTTTAAAAAAGATTTAATGTGTCTATATTTTATTTAAATACAGGATATCCCTTCTATGCTTTATATAACATGAAGCTATATTACTGTTTATCCTTTGAGGAGTACATTTGGGTTACTTTATTAAGATTTGATATTCATAAGAAACGTGGGATTATATAGTCTTATTTTTTTTTTACTTGTAAGACTTTTCTCCTTATTCCTGGAAACTTTTTTAAAGTCATCATAAATCCCACTTTAGATATTAACCAGATACCAGAGAAGTAAAATTTACTTAAAGATTTTCTATGTCACTAATACATAATAATAATGAGTTTTGTCAAATACACACTTATACCAAATATCTAATATAACTAGAATTCAACAAATTTACTACTTTTTTATTCAGGATTTACTATCAATAAATTACCAGAATTTTCTCCAAATAACAGTGCATTAATAAATACTTTTTCAGTTATTAACCCCTTAATAGTATATTTTATATAGCTCTTCATCCTTTCCAACTAGTGGTGTTATGTCCTTCTGATTCTAAACTAACTTCTAACATGAATAATATAATGTGGTTACCTTTGGAAAAAATAATTTTACATTTTCCAATTCAAAACATTATTGAAAAATAATTTATGCACAATTTTCTCACCAATAACTACTAATAAAAAGTGCTCTGTATAACCAATTATATGCAATGTAAAATACTGAATATTATATCAGGAAATAAAAATTATCCATTTTAAGTTTTAATTGCAGCCAATGTTTAAATACAAATTACTCTAAGTTGGACCCAACTCTCACATTTTATACAAAAGCATTATAAAATTTTAAGATATGTCTATTTGGTAAATATAATTTATCTTTTTTAATTTCTTATTTTTTTGTATATTATATCTTAGTTTCTAAGACATAAAGTTTAGATAGCTAATCCAGGCATAATAGAAATTTTGTATAAATTTAGAACATTCTAAGATCTTTCTCTTTCCATTGTATTTCATAGCAAATGTCTTGCTTTCCTAGAATTTCCATCACTGTATTGGTTTGTGTCTGATTTTTAACATCATATATTAAATATATCTATTTGATATATATTTATATAACACACATATATATGGTTTCACAATTTATAGGCTTCCGGTAATATATTTTAACAACCATTTTATATGTGTATTTTTTACTCTGTGCTTATATTATACATTTTGCCCAAGAATAAATGAAGTAGCTTCTAGTCAAAGATATACATAGACTCTGATTCATAAAATTGAACTAAAAGGACAAGATCATGAAAATTAAGGGATAAAATATATGCTTAAGATAAGATGCAAGGAGTTTTCATTGAGCATCAATTTTGGCCCTGAGCTTCCCGGTTTAAAATTTTTTGAATTTTAGGTTATATTATAAGTTTGTATTAAAAAATTATAAGAGAATTTTAATTTTCAAAATTGGATTTGGGACACCTGGGTGGCTCAGTAGATTGAGCATCTGACTCTTGATTTTGGCTCAAAATCGATCCCAGAGTTGTGGGATTGAGACCTGTGTGGGGCTCCATGCTGAGTGCTTGGGATTTTCTCTCTCTCTTCCTGTCCTTCTCCTCCACTTGTCCTCTCTCTCTCTCTCAAATAAATAAATAAATAAATAAATAAAATTAACTGGATTTTATGATATTTTTGTTTTAAAATTCATGTCATCATATTCATCATTTAAAGGTAATAAAACACTATGTAAAGTTTGTCCCATTCAATGTACTTACATACTAACTTAGATTATAAACTGGAAATCACACATCGTCACCATGGTCATTTTAGGAGGGCTAAATATCTCAGTGTTCAATGTCTTGGGCTTAAATATCCAAGAGTCAGATTATAAACATCTCACATCTCTAATAACTTTAATGTAACATGTCCTAACTCCTAATGATGCATTTTCCAAAACCTGCATCTCAATTTAAAGAGTAATCCAGCAGTTAGTGAAACATGTGTATTTGGCATTTCCTCCATAACTAATCTAGATGTTGTATCAGTCATTTTGGCAGCTACTCCACTCACTACCAATCTATTTTAGCCAAAAGTTATTCCAACTAACTAATTTTGGATATAAGAGAAATTATGTTTGGCACTTTTTTCAACACTGGAGTATTTGTCAACTCTAGCAGCAGGTAATATATCCTTATATGTTAATAATTATGTCTGTGTCCAAAAAACTAATATATAAATCTATATTGAAAAGAGTAAATAAACACACCAAAGAAAAACATCAAGAAAATAATCAGAGTGCCTGTGTAATTCATCATTTTCTCCTTTCTCTTGTCCCTCTCAGAAGTGAGCTTCCCAACATGTAATTTTACTTCAGTTAGTGCTGACCACCTGATCAAACCATAGGTAGATACAAAAGTTGAGACATTCTGATTCTTTTCTAGAAATTTGGAACTGAGATTGAAACACTTAATCATTTTCTGTATGTGGCTGAAATATAAGTAGAAAAATCCATGCTTGGCTATAAGGCCAATTTGCAGAGAGAAAAATCAAAGTAGGCAAACATAGAGTAGTGGAAAAGACTGGGTCCTCTTGTCCAGTTTCTAGAATCTGGGCTTGATGGTTGTCACCTAGTCCCCTTTTAGTGGGGTCTTTGACATATCAGCACATGGATTATAAAGCTTTCAGACTTAAGCTAGCTCAAAATAGCTTCTGTTAACTTGCAAGTGAGAATTTTTCTCAACCAATAACAATGACTTTTCCAAGATTCCTTTTGGAACCTACCAATACGTTAACATTAGTGATAATTATATAAGCTTTTAAAATTTCCACTGATTCTGTACAGATTTAGTAAATATATCTAAATAATATATTTATACATATATACACCCCCATACACACACCAGTCACATGCATGTAAGAAAGTTGGTGTCCCACATTCAGTACATCAGTTGTAATTTTTATAAAGATTAATGTGATTATGTAGAGAGTTTATAATTTTTTAAATCTAGTCTATTTATATTTATATAAGTAGAATATGATGATCCAATGCATGTTTATTACCCAAATAATATGAATTCAGGGTTAGCGTAACTTCGGGATAATATTTTCAATGGTTATAATAGAATTCTTTCAATGCAGAGTTAATGATTCTATTCATTTCATTGGACAACTATACTAAACTCATTCTTATTTCTATTCTCATTATTTCAAAGGATATTTATTAGAAAGAACTTCTACTCTTCAGAAAATCACCTGATTTAGTACACAGACACTAATAACATATTCTCTCAGGATATTTATGGTGACTTGCTCTGTGATCAAAGCCAAGTCACATTCTGTTCCAGTTTCTTTATCTATAGGATGAGGACTAATGCTCTTTAACTAGTTGTTCATTTTTCAGAGTTTAGATCAATTGATAAAACCTTTTATAAATATATGAATCTAAAGTTTTCTAAAAACAGCAATATAATAGAGACTGAGACACTTTTTTTTTTTTTTACACTTTTGTATTATGTAGACAGGCCTAAGACAAACTGGAAGAATTGGAAAGGCTATCCAATCAATGTTCATACTGTGCCTGAACTGTCAGTAAATGGAAACTATTTTTAGCAATCAAAATATGGCACCTTTGATGAGTACTTCCTTTAGAAGTAGATGTTTTTCAGTTTCTCACTGAGTTTCACACAAAATAGTGCAATTTGGAAAGCCCTGCAACACAAGGCAATTGGGTAATATGTATATTGGCTATTTCCTTGTGAAGTCAGTATGCACTTTGGCTCCTATTAGGCCCCTGTAATGAAAAACTTGCTGAATCTCTACATAAAATCTAAACTGGAAAAAGAGAAAATAAAGTCAGCCACACATGACTGGGCATGTTAACGAATTCCACTGTAACAAACCAACTATGTATGGTGTAATAATTGGTTAAATTATTTTCTCAGACATTTCCCATGGCGGTGAAAACATTTCAACATAATTTAGTAGCATATACATGTTATAAGAGAAACATATTTTAGTCTAATTGCTTTATTGAATAATCACATTTTTATATATTTGCTCTTGAATCTCTTTTATCTTCACTTCTCTTAACTCCTTCACATTATCCTTTTGAATTTACTCATTTACTCCGTCACTTATTCTTATTTACCCCTCTCTTACATACTAATGTTGATTTTCTTACACTCACGGCTACCTTCAATTTTTCTTTTCTTTTCTCCTTTTGAATTTCTTAAGCCATATTTTTCTTCTAATTTCCTTCTACTTTCATGCTTTTGCTGCCAATTACCTTTTTAAAAATACATTTATGAATATAGATATAAGCATGATGTTTTCCTGTGTGTGCCAACAGGATTATATGCATATGAATCAAAGAAACCTTTTGATCTAGTTTTATAATAAATAGAAATATTTATTTAAAGTACTCACTTGAAATCCAAATGTATTGTTCTGAGACCCGTGCCTTGGGACTCCTGGATTTTCACATGAGGTACGGGTGGGTTCTAAAATAAAGATTATAAATATTATACTCCTTTAAAACTTATAATTTATCTAAGGTATATGTTTTTCACACAAGACAATTTTGAGTGATCTGGAGCTCAATGAAAGGACTGGGGGTAATAATAGTATAAATCTAATAGCATTCCTCCAGGGACAGAAGCCTGCTAATCTTAAACTAAGAATTCATGTGCACTGCATTTTAAATGAAGTTTGCAGTTCTTGAGCTTTGAACTCTTCTAATAAAAGCACTTGACATCCAACTGATTGTGGATAAAAAGTGAAGGAAAAATGAAGGGTATGAAAGAAGAACTCAGGCATAAAACATTTGCTAAAGACTTTGCTAAATTATAATCTCAGGTAGCATAATATTCCTCGCAAGACGCAGGACTTTTCCCAAAAACAAGGCTTAGTTATTTGCCTTTTCATGGACACCTGTAGGAGATTCAGACATAAAAATGGTAGAACTAGTAGTCTTTGAGTTGGTTAGTTTGATTGACAGGTTATGTGGTTGTTCTACCAAATGTGGCATTTAAAATTATAGAAATAGGCTTAGATCCACTTTGAAATCGGTGTACCTTATTAGGATTTTTGGAGCATGTGTAGTGTCAGTTGAGTAAGATTAATTAACTATAAAAATCTATACAAATGCTAGTACTTACTTATATTAATCTGACAACTTATTTTCTTTCTCATTTTACTAATAAACAAGAATTATTTTGAGTGTTTCTTCAGGAGGTTTTAAATGGTAAATATAATATCATGTGTTTTAACACTATTCATTTTCAGTGTCTTCTAATTGCTTCTGTAGTTTACATTTATTATTCATAGTCAATCCTAGTTTATTAAATGTAACTAGTATCCAGCAATTCTGAAATGACTGAGAAAAATCAACCTTTAATTAGTATTACCTATGCAGTGAGGGGAGGAGCCACTCCAAGTGCCATCTGCCTGACATATTTTGGTGCTTGACCCCACTAATATGAAGGGAGGATTGCAGCTAAAAGAAACCTCTGACTGGTATATGAAGCTCTTGCCTTCTCTTTTTCCTTGCGCAGGAGTACCAGGGTCACCGCAAAATTTTGCTGGACATGAAAAGAAAATGATAGCAAGGATTTAGGATTCATCAGAGCAACAGTTAAGAAAATTGATGAAAATAACTACAATATTGAACTATAGTGACAGGTTATTCATGTTAATGTATCCCAAAGAATTTCTTTAGCTTTTGTCTATGTGCTATATATTGAATGGTCGACTCAGCATGATATGTTTAAACATAGTCTGATTGAGATATTTTTCCACCTAGGAGGCCACCTAAGTAACTATAGATTTTTTTTTTTTTTTGTATTTTTGTTGTTGTTTTGTATTGGCCAGAATCAAACCACATAGTTGTACAAATCATTTGTGGAGTTGGAGTATCCTTCTGAAAAGGCATGTGATTTCCAGATAGCTCTGTCAGAAAGAACCAACCCATAGTGGTCTAGGCTGTACTCTCTAGATTGTTCTGTCTTAGAGAACATACAACAGATACATTTCTTTGTTCTGTTGTACTCTGTTAAACACTCAAAGCACATATCCCAGTATTTTGTTGTTTTCCTCTTTGAAGTATTATGGGGATTTTTGTGTGTTTTTTCAAAAGAATCCCAGTGGAGTCCAAATCTATACAAAACCAAGGAATCTCAAGTTCTACAACAACTATTGAAAATACCATCTTGGCAGAATTTCTAAACTAATTGAATAGATCATTGCATTCATCATATAATTCCCAACAACTAAAATAACTTATTCTGAGTTTCAGGTAGTTGGACTTATTAGTAAACAAACTAAGATTCCTACTCTTGTGGAGTTTTTGCATTTGTGAGGGAAGCAAACAAAATAATAAACACAGAAAGTAAAAACGACAGTATGTGGGAAGGCAGTGAGTCCTGTGTGGAGAAATAGTGTGGAGGAAGGAGATTTAGACTGTGTATTTGTGGATGTGATAGATGACGAGAGATAGACGTAGGTTTTAAACAAGGTGACAAAGATGTCTGTCACCGAAGGAAGATTTGTAGGAAACAAAGTAGCCAGCCACGCTGATCTCCCAAGGGAGAGCTTTCCAGGTAGAGGAAACAGCATTGCCAAAGCCTCTACTGGAGCACGTCTAGCACGTTGGAAGAAGAAGGCCAGTGACGCTGGAGCAGAGTGAGCATGCAGAATGTAGACAAAAATATCATATGCTTTCAAATTTTTTTGTTGAAGTAAAAAATACATTGCATACATTATCCATTTTAATGATTTTTAAAATCATTGCATACATTCTCCATTTTAATGATTTTTCTTTTACATAAAATTTTTTATGTTTATTTATTTTTGAGACAGAGAGAAACACAGCATGAGTGGGGGAGGGGCAGAGAGAGAGGGAGACACAGAATCTGAAGGAGGCTGTAGGCCCTGAGCTATTATCACAGAGCATGGCACGGGGCTCGAACCCACGAACTGTGAGATCATGATCTGAGACAAAGTCGGATGCTTAACTGACTGAGCCACCCAGGTGCTCCTTCATTTTAATGATTAAGTGTCCTTGGTTTTTAAATTTGCAGATGTAGCACCAGAAAGCTTATATCCCTATATGTCAAACAAACAGTAACATCCAAATATTTTTCGGTATAAATGCTCCCTTAAAATGGTGCATTACCCAAACAAAATACATTTTTGAGGCTGAAAGTGTACCTCTAACTTTTTGGACATCTACCAGGACAACAGGAATAACCTAGGAATGCTCTAGGCAAATAGGAATGAATAAATACCTTAAAAATGGAATACTTTAGTTTTAAGCTCAATGTTTAAAGAAAGCTCTTTCCTGAAATTCAAGACTTAAGGAGAGACCTTGTATTTTCAAACCTCTTTTTAGGAACTTTTTCTTTTTAAAACAATTAAAAGTAAAAGTAATTATTAAATAAATATCTAGCAACATAAATTTTAGGGTAATTTTCAGAGTAAAGTAACAGGTAAACATTTGTTTACTGTGTTTTGTTTTAATTTTCAACATTTCGTAGATATTATAAATCTTTGTGCTAGTTGGCATCTAAGCACTTCTAGCAATATAACATCAAACCCTAAAGGCCAGGTCTTTGTCTTATTAATGTTTCTCTCTTTAGCACATTTTGAAGTCAATGGCTATTTCCTCGGTGAAGATTATCAATGGGCATTTTGTCTTAGTAATCATTTCTATCGCTAAGTTATTTCATTACCTACGTCTGAAGTTTGTCTTGCATATTTCTGCTGAGTCCTTCATCTCAGAAACTTATCTTTATTCCACCACAACAAAAAATGAGGGAGACAAAACCACATAAACTCCTCACTCCTGCTCCCACTTTCTCATTATTCTGTTGTTTTCTACCTGTAAATTTTCACGTACTAAAACCAAACAACCTACTGGTGTCAAGCTTAGAGGCTTAAGACACAGGGTTTATTTTCAAAAGGCTTCAGTTCACAAGGACATAAACTTTAAGATAAAAGGACATACTTTGAACAAAAATAAAAAGACTTTCCCTTCTATAAAGTACCTAAAATGAAAGCATTTGGCTATTCAATGGATAAGAGCATTGTCTCTTTAGTCTACCTTCTCTGAACTGGAATTCATGCTCTTCCATTTAGCAGCAGGGCAACCGTAGGTCATATAACAATGTAGCAGGTGCCTTAAATGATGACACAGTCCCACAGTGTCCTTACAATTTGATTCCCCTCTCTGAGCCCAAGTCATTATTAGTTCAATTGTCATGAGTAAACACATACTTGCTAGGAGTTCCATTATGTGTAGTAGAAATAATATATGTTGGCAATTTGGACACAGTTAGCCCTGTGATATTTGGATAGTTATAATTCAGTGTCAGTAGTAGGTAGTTTATTATTATTTTCATTTTAAGAGAACTTAAAATAAAACATCCTAGCAAGATAACTTCTTGATTGAGACTTTCCCAGTCATATCAAACAAACTTTACCTTAAACTCATCTCTGTAAATCTCCTTGTCCTTATCTGGTCTGAAATAGCCATAGAATATCTAGCCTTATGTAGAACACACTGGTCTTTTCTAAGATAATCCTTAGCATATGTATCAGAATATTAAGGGTCAATTTGTGTGATAACATGACACCAAGTGTGAAGTGTTGGGGATAGGAGGATATGATGAGATCAGAAGAAAAGAAGAAAAAAGAACAGTAGCCTATACACAATATGGTTTCTACTGTGAATGAGAGAAGACTGGAGGATTCCAAGGAGTTTCATCAGTTAGATCTGCCCAACTTTCAAGGTCATGAGGACAGGTGGGGTGCTCCTCTTCCTCATGCAGAAAAGGAAGGGAAGACTAGGAACAGGAGAGCATTGGACACCTCTGAATGAGCAATGCTCAGATTGTGTGCTACAATAATTTGTGTAAAACACAATGCTTTTATTTTGTTTTGTCATCTTACAAATTAATTTTGAAGTGACACTTGCTGGAATATATGTTGTAAAGTAACCTCTGCAGAAAATAATAAAATAATCCCTCATCTCCATGCTTACTCTAATCATTTTAGATGTATAATCACAACCATTATCATGACAAATACCATCATAAGAACCTGATTTGCATGAACATGTAGAGTGACATGGATTTACTGTGAAAATAAATTTGAGAGTAAATGAGAGTGTTCAGTTAAGACAAACTGGACATAAATAAGAGTACTTTTCCAGCAGTAGAATTCTTCTTAACTGGACTTTATCTTGAGTAGTAATTTTAAAACTAAGTTTGCAAACAAAGCAGTTCAGCTTAATATTTAGAGTCAGAGCAGAAACACCAATAGTTGGAAGACAGCAAAAGTAGCTACACTGGTAAATATGATTTTATATTGAATTTTAATTACATCTTGAAATGAGCTTTAACAAGCTCTTATTTGTTCTAGCAAAATCTGAAAATTTTAAGTAACAGCTGTAATTTCCGTAAAGGAGCTGTAAGAGAGTGAAAAGAAGAAAATATAATTTTAAATATAGAAATTATACTTACGTAAGCACTGTGGTACTTCCCCACTCCAGGTACCATTCCCCACACAGGTCAAAACAGCAGGAAAGGACAGTTCATAGCCTGGAGAACAGATGTAGCTAATACTAAAGCCCCAGTCAAAATTTGTTCCTTCCAACCTTCCATTAGAGATCTGGGGAGGAGCTGAGCAGGTAACAGCTGCAATTACATTAAAAGCGATTAGACACAGCTGTTCAAATATCCTCAGTGTAAAAAAAAATCATTAGAAGAAGCATATGTGCTAATTTAAACTTTTGGAGGACAATATGGCGTGACATGTTTTATTTTCCTAGTAGTAGTCCTGAAACTTCCCTGGAATTAATCCCTCTAGAATGTGACTATTTCTTGGCAACATAATGGCTACTGGTTGTCAGAGACACTTACAAAATAACAAGCTGCCTGACATCTAAGGGAAGCAAATAGAGGGTGACCATCCGGTATACTGTAACTGAAAAATTATTGGTTTTATATGAAATTATTTTCCAATGACCTTTAGACAAACTGAAGATCTGGTCTGTTTGGCTATAGATAGTGTCAACATTGTAGCAAAGCATTTGCAAGTTATTTTGTGACATTTGGGAAAAAAAAAACCTCTAGATCATGTATCTCATATAAATATCCAAATTAGTTCTATTAACCACTTAGATTCATATGTTAAAAGTTACTTCGGGGCACTCCGGTGGCTCAGTCAGTTAAGCATCCAACTCTTGATTTCAGCTCAGGTCGTGGTCTCAAGATTCCTGAGTTTGAGCCCTTAGGCTCGGTGCTGAGGGAGCCCTTTCTCCCTTTCTCCCTCTGCCCCTCCCCACTCTCTCTCTCAATAAATAAATAAACTTTTAAAAAACTTTACAGTAGGGATCTAAAATAAATTATTAAATGCTTAAACATTAATTTTAAAAATTGTTTTTTAATGTTTATTTTTGAGAGCAAGAGAGACAGAGAACAAGTGGAGAGGGTCAGAGAGAGAGAGGGAGACACAGAATCCGAGCAGGCTCAGGGCCTGATGGGGGCTGGAACCCATGAACTGTGAGATCATGACCTCAGCCGAAGTCAGACGCTCAACCGGCTGAGTGACCCAGGCATCCTGTATGTTTATTTATTTTGGAGAGAGGGCAAGAAAGAGTAGCAGAGGGACAGAGAGAGAGAGAGAGAGAGAGAGAGAGAGAGAGAGAGAGAGAGAGAGAGGGGGAGGGAGAGAGGATACAAAGCAAGCTCTGCTGAGAGGAGAGAGACCAATGTGGGGCTTAAATTCACAACCCATGAGATCATAACCTGAGCTGAGGTCAGAAGCTTTACCTACTGAGCCACCCAAGTACCCGTAAAATTTATTTTAAATTGGCTTCAAGCAGAAATGGATAGGACAATGTGACAGAGTGATGGGAAAAAAGGGGGTAACCAATGCAAAATCTAAAAATGAGGAATGACTTTATTTTTATGAGTTGTAACATATATTAATAATTTTTGGAGTTGTATAACATTGTCATTATCAGAATCAATTAATGTGTGAAACAACTTCTAAAATATAAAGTGTTCATATATTTTCATATATTAACTATAGATAGTGATCTGATTCAGAAAGAGTGTAATCAAGAAAGAGACACACATTGAAATTGTTAAACTGTGAATTCACAGATGTTTAGAAAGACATTTGAATGAGAAATTTCAGTATTATAAAACAATAGAAATTGACATTGCATCTAGAGTATTACATAAATAATCAGAAAAATTGTCAAAAAATATAAAAAATATTTCCAGCATTAAATAAAATTAAAGTAGCAAATTTATGTCTATATTGACTAAAAGATTAATTATAGATTGCATTCTTTTAAGAAACACAATCCTTTCTTCATAAAAAGTTAGTTTCATAATTCAGTATGATTGTTCTCAAGTTTTAGAAAGTTTTCCTCCCATCTTTGAATTATTTGACCCAAATGGATTATCAAATTAAGATTCTAATTTATTAAGTATATATTCCCTTTTAAATATTCACCTCAATATAAATGATGATGGCAAGTACATATTAGAGCACATGATATTTTTTAAATGTTTTTAATTTATTTTTGAGGGACAGAGAGAGACAGTGCGAGCAGCGAAGGGCCAGAGAGAGAGGGAGACACAGAATCTGAAGCAGGCTCCAAGCTCTGAGCTGTCAGCACAGAGCCTGAAGTGGGGCTCGAACCCACAAACCATGAGATCATGACATGAGCCGAAGCTGGACGCTTAACTGACTGAGCCACCCAGGCGCCCCGAGTACATGCTATTTTTGTTGTTTTGTTTGTATAAAGTTCATTGTCATTACTCACAATAAGATATATATTTCTTGAAATATCATTTTCAAATCCTATATATTATTACCTATATGGTTTTAAAATAAAAACAACAGCAATTTTTAGGATCAGAAAAAAGTGAAATAATACAAAAACAGTTATTAAACTTAAACTTGCATATTTAAAAGTAAATACGTGGTGGTCGTCACTTATAAACACTAAGAAATTCTCATACCTCTACAAGTTGGCATTACTCCACTCCATGTGCCGTTTGTTGTACAAGTCCTAGTTCTGGAGCCGTTCAATTCCATTGTGTAGCCTGGCTGGCACATGTAAGAAACGTTCTGTCCAACCACATAATCGTCTCCATATCTCAGTCCGTTGGCTGGTATACCTGGGTCTCCACAACTGATTACTGTCAGTATTGGATCAGAAGAGCAGATGGTTAATGAGCCAGGCATTTAATGGAGAGAAGTAGTAAGCATATGGTGGACTTAATGTATAAGTAGGAAATTTAGTTATCACATTCATTTTTAATCACAAAACATAAGCATATTTAAGCCACATTCTGGCAATTCTTGATTATGATCAGGTATGCTTATTATGCAGATTCTACACATGTGGTTCAGAAACTGCCATTTGGACTCTGAAAAGGCTAAGTTAATACACTATTATACTGTAAGAAAATGTGGTTCAGTTAACTTCTTTCAATCTGCAGGAGGTGATCATGTAGAAGTCATCCTGTGGAATCAGGATTTCTCTTTAAAAAATTTTTTTTAATGTTTATTCATTTTTGAGAGAAAGAGAAAAAGACAGAGACAGAGCATGAGCAGGGGAGGTGCAGAGAGGGAGGGATACACAGATTCCAAAGCAGGCTCCAGGTTCTGAACTGTCCGCACAGAACCCAACACAGGGCTTACACCCAAAAACTGCAAGATCATGACCTTAGAAGAAGACAGAAGCTAAACTGACTGAGCCACCCAGGTGCCCCTAGAATCAGGATTTCTAATCTAATATTTGAAATCTATGTATTTCCACATATAGCAATTGAAATCTCTAATTTATCAGGCTTGCTGAGAACCTGTTTTCTGCATAGTGTAACTCAGCTGAATATTATAATAGTTTTTAATTAAAGCAATGCTAGGTGCAAAAAGAATACATCCTATTGAATAAATGAAAGAATGAATGAACAATGAAATGTGAATCTATTACATGCAGGGCAGGATACTTGACTTGTGGCAAGGAGAATGCCATAGCTAGGGACATGGAAATAAAATTACCATTTTCACCAACTCAGTGGCAACTCAAGTGAAAGAATGACCTCCAAGAAATTGCCACCTCCACTCTAGAAGGCATCTGCCTTCTGGATTGGTGGTGCATGAGAGGTCTGCATCAAGCTCTTACTAAATATACCTTGTGAGTGCCGGCCCAGGAAGGGGTAGCTGCTGTCCTGCTCTGAGCTAAGACTCTACAAATACACTCAACTCCTGCCTGCTTCATGCTTGCACCCAGGCCCCCACAAAGGGGTAGAGGACAACTGCAATGTGAGCCTCCCTCTGGTGATGACACTATGGACTGGGTGGGGAGAGAGCACCCAGTGGCCCCAGGGTAAGGGTGGGAACAAGGAGGCCAGGCAAGGCCAGGGCCACATGGTAGGGGGCAACTGGCATATAACCCATCCTAGGTCGGGGTGGCAGAGAGGCCGACTGTGCATGAGCAGAAGCTCTAAACCTTCAGCACATGCTCCATTGTCCCGGTAGATTTCAGTTACAAAATACAAATTTAAAGTTGAAATTAAGAATTTTTTTAATGTTTTATTTATTTTTGAGACAGAGAGAGACCGAGCATGAGAGGAGGAGGGGCAGAGAAACGGAGATACAAAATCTGAAGCAGGCTCCAAGATCTGAGCTGTCAGCACAGAGCCCTATATGGGGCTCAAACCCACAAACGTGAGATCATGACCTAAGCCAAAGTCAGAGGCTCAACTGAGCCACCCAGGTGCCCTGAAATTAAGAATTTTAAGGCAGCCATCACAGAGCATTAAACCTCAGCACAAGACCCTTTTGGGCATGAGGTGATGAAGGAGCAATGGACAAACTTAGGTCAAAGTACAGGTTAATAGCTCCTCCCCCTCACCAAGGTGGGATAGAGTGATATTCCTCAGACACTCCTGGCTGGGCAAGAACAGGGGAAAGGAAAGGAAGCAAATGGTTGACTGATAGAGATCATGGTCATGTAGGAGAGCCTTGTCCTTCAGTTTACAGATAACTTAAGTAAACTACAACAAAATGGTGATCTTATTACTAGCCTAATCTCCAAGAAACCTATAGACTCCGTTTCCTGGAGCCTTAACTTCACCCTCATGAAGATGTAAGAGGGGTTAAGTGCTTACGATGGTGATGTGGGAAACTAAGGCAAATGAAAAATTAAATTCCCTTACTGCCCACAGCCCATCGACAAGTCCTCAAAACAGGCAGAGTGACCTCCCTCTAGGAGCTCAGCTGTCTCGATGAGGACACTTTGCTAGGGACAAAAGTGAATCTCGGCTTAACATTATCTTGACCCCCCACATCCTGTGAGTCTACTTTAACATATACAAATTCCTTTGGAAACTTTTCTTTATCTCAGCTCCCCCGAGATATATGCTGGCAATCATCATCCGCCAAGCTTATGGCCCCTTGACACACATCTGAAGGGTCTCATGACTAAGGTTTTATTAAACAGTAACAAATGGTGGTTTCCTGGCAATAGTTAGCCCTTCAAGGTCCTGGAATCCTTGTTTCAAAATACCTTAGAGACTTTGTCCCTGACCTCCTCCCAACCTGAGGCTATATAATGAGTTCCCCATCACAACCGGGGTGCAGCTCTTCCTGCCCGTGGGCTCTGACCCCGTGCTTTAGTAAAATCACCTTTTTGCACCAAAGATGTCTTTAAGAATTCTTTCTTGGCTGTTGGCTCCAGACCCCGTGAACCTCCCATCACCCCAAAACCCCATCATGAGGTTCCATCAATTGTATTAGTCCTTAAAGCTGGCTCTGTTTACATATATATTATCATTTATAATGCCATCCAAACTCTTTCAGAAAGACTAAGACAACAGAAAAAAGAAATAATTTCAAATATGATATTTAATAACAAGGCATAACAGAGATCATATATAAGTGACAAAAGCATTTGCTTTTTGTGGTACATGGTTTAAGCTTGCTTTGGGCAAGGAGTTGTCTAAAGCTTTCTGACAGCTAAAGAAAAAGGAAAATACAAGGTTAGATTAAAAAGAAACACATGGAGTTACTTGCCTTTTACCGTCCTTTTATCCTTTTTTTCCCTTTAAATCATTTTGTTCATAGATAATTTTGTACTTTCAGAGAGTGCAAGTGGGGGAAGGACAGAGAGAGAGGAAGACACAGAATCTGAAGCAGGCTCCAGGCTCTGAGCTAGCTGTCAGCACAGAGCCTAGGTGTGTAGCTCAAACTCGGGAACCACAAGTTCATGACCTGAGCCAAAGTGTGACTCAACCACGGAGACATCCAGACGCCCAAAATCTTTTTGTTCATAAAAGGGTAAACAATTTCATTAGGTAAATCCGTGCTATATCTCTCATTTTTACTTTTAATTAATTCTTCAGCAAAGATTCCCTGATCATCGAATCAGTGCCAGCAGCATGGGTGATCAGATTAGAGAAGCATCTAGGAGGTCTAGGGTCAAAGACTAAAAGTAGATTAAGGCAAGGAAGACCTTAACAGCACTTCAATTACATTGTATTTATTAATTTACCATTAAAATTAAGAATGTCAAGATTTCTTTCTTATTATTCTAATCCACTAAGCCTAAGAGGTTTTAAGACCATGAATAATGGCATTTAAATTAAAGAACCATGTTCACCCACTTCACCTGATAATCCTAGAAGCCCTGAGGGCAGTTTGCTGAAATCACACCCAGTAACTGTTTCTGTCTGATCCTAATAAGAGTTTTGCATATAGGATAATTTTTGTTCTTTTGATAATTGTAAAGGAAATGATTTTTTTAATTATGCAAATGAGTTGAATAGGAAATCAAATCCCAGTTATTTACCAGGAATATCATTTCAAAATTTCAGTTTTGTTTCAAAATTTACAACTATAAAAAAGTGAGTATAAGCCTTTGATTTATTTTGTTTCCTTTTACCTTCTGAGTATGTGTGTGTGTATCTCCATATAACTATACATATGTGTGTGTAACATATATATATATATATATAAGCATATGTATATATAAATATATTTTTAACCTACATTCCAATCAAGAAGAGGGACATTAAAGAGCATATGTATACAGTGTTGTTATTTTCTGGGCAGCACTTTACAGACTGAAATAGAAGTCTGGCAAGAAAGATCAGCTAACCTGTCCTAAGACACATGAGCTGAGGTCCAGCTATTGAAAGAAAGGACAGAAGGCTCATTTTAACAAAAAGGCACCAAGAAAGAGTTTACATATGTGGAGGACTCATGAATAAAATGTCTGACCACAAGGGCTTCATAAGGAATTGTTGGTGGCTTTCTAGTGAAGCAAAGAGCAAAGAGGCAGTTTCCAATAGCAACAGTCTTTGTAAACAGCACCTGCTCCTCGGGTCAATTCATTTGCCACTAGTTTGTTTTTAGCAACAACAACAAAAAAAAGAGGCTTTTGGTCTTTCCAGGCAAAACCTTAGAATAGTGGCTGTGTGGGGCTTTACCCTAAAATTCAGAGACATCGGTTCATGACAATGGAGTGCTGTGCTTTCTTCCAAGAAAAATTTTTTCAGAGGTCACCAAATCCCCTAAGCACATAGCCCAAGTACCCAAGAAGCAGAGGCATAAGGCAGGCTGAGGGCAAAGCCCAGGAAGCAAACACCGCCCCCCAAAGTACAATATGTATGACAATATGTGTGATATTCCTCAGACACTCCTGACCGCCCTAAAGCTAAGAGGAGGAAACAATGGTTACCTGACAGAAATCACAGTCCAGGAGGACAGGAGTCTCCATCAGTTTACA
The DNA here is from genome assembly GCF_006229205.1 of Suricata suricatta. NCBI lineage: Eukaryota > Metazoa > Chordata > Mammalia > Carnivora > Herpestidae > Suricata > Suricata suricatta. The sequence continues at coordinate 53,221,801 of NC_043714.1, forward strand.
AATGCCTTATAAATGACAAGAAAAAGGCAATCTTACCAGTGGCCAAATCTCCAGAATCCTAGAGACTCAGTTTCCTGGAGTCCCAACATCCACGGTGATGTGGGGAACAAAGACAAGAACGGTACGTAAAATTAAATTTCCTTATAACCTGCAGCCTGCTGACAGATATTGAAGCCAATACAGAGTAGAACGTTTCTCCAGGAATTCCCCTACCGTCTTACTAGAGTGAAAACAACCTCAGCCTGACAATAGCAAGGCCCCTGGCGTCTCAACTGAGTCCTCTTTAGCATATGAAATCCTTCTGGAGGCTTTCCTTTTGACTTTGCCTCCCCAGCTGGATGGTGGATTACCAGTCACTCTTCACACCCCAGTGCAGGTCTTCCGACCCATGGGCCTGTCCCATGTGCTTTCACAAAATCACCTTTTTGCACAGAACACATCTCAAGAATTCTTTCTCAACCCTCAGCTCTGGAACCCAGCACTCCAAAACCCCACCACCACACATGTGTACACACACACACACACACACACACACACACCAATAAACTCCATGAAGACAATTATTTTGTCTCTTTTCTACATTGTTTTATTTTCATGGCCTAGTCTAGTTTATAACTTGTTAAAAAAAGATTAAGTAAATATTTGTATAGGAATAAATATGTGAATGATATATAAGAAATGATTAGCTCAAATTCTCAAAAATATACAATGTTTTAAAGGTTTGAATTTTTTTCTGGGAAGTTTTTTTTTTCTCATTAGCTTCTTGTAATTGATGCCCATTTGGTATCATTTATGATTAGTAGATAATATCTATGCTAAAAATAAAACAATTGTGGTGATTCTAGTCTATACCACTTCAAAGCTCTTTTCTCTTTTAACTTCCTAAGTGAGAATTACAAATATGAATTTTTAAATAACATAGGATCACGTTAATCACACTTTTATTCCCTTTCGTGGATATACATAGAATATAATTTATGTAACCAAGCCCTTGATCTTTGAGAGACAATGTAGCAATGGACATTCTTGCTTAGACATAATTACAATGCACTATTCCAGGTTTTAAGCTCAGAAAAAAATTCTACCCTAGAGGAACAAAGTTCCAGAAAAGTAGTCAATTCTCTGATAATACTTCTGATTTTATATAATCTCTCAATTGAAACATTGGTTTTCTTTTTAGATCTCAGTGGTAGATTTTCTCAACTTCAAGCTCGGCACTATTGATATCTGGTACCAACTAATGTTTAATTGTAGGGGCCTGCTTTATGCTTTGAGAATGTTTAGCCACTGACTTCTACCTGCTAGATACCAATAGTGCACTGTGACAGCCAAGAGTATCTCCAGACATGGCCAAATATCCCTAGGGAAGCAAAGTCACCCCTGTTTGGGAACCACTACACTCAGAGACAGCTTTCTCTCCTTCAGGAGATTTACGTGACTTTTTAGCTTCACTTTCCCTATGTCCCTGACTGGTTCTCTACAAAAAAAGAAAGAAAGAAAAAAAGAAAGAAAGAAAAAGAAAGAAAGAAAGAAAAAGAAAGAAAGAAAGAAAAAGAAAGAAAGAAAGAAAGAAAGAAAGAAAGAAAGAAAGAAAGAAAGAAAGAAAGAAAGAAGAAAATTCTTTAAGAATTCTCAGTTTGGTGCCAAAGATCCAGAAAGGATCATTTCTGCCCTGGTTATTCGGAACAAAAGCCTCACATGCATTTATCACTGGATCTGATCAAGTATGCTGTCCTTGGCCCAAACAACAAGACCTGCCAGATACAGGACATTAATCATTTTGGAAGGAGTCCTAGTGGGTTAAAAATAATTCCAAGAAACAAATCACTTTATTTCTTCTTAGGACTGAAAGCCAATCCTTACTTCACTTGACAAGCCCTGTCCTGGTGCAGATTGTATCTTCTTCCCAAAATACTAGGTGCACGATGTGCTTCAGGAGGAGAAGTGGCACTGCCTGATGAGACACCAAAAGGTAAGGATCTTGTACCATATTTTTAAATGGGTATTTGCTTGTGCTTAGTTTTTAGCTCTTTTTTAAAAGTGTATTTATTTATTTTAAGAGAGAGGGAGTGTGTGTGTGAGCAAGGCAGGGGCAGAGAACCGAGAGAGGGAGTCCAAAGCAGGCTGCACACTGTCAGCGCAGAGCCTGATGTGGGGTTCGAACTCATGATCTGTGAGATCATGACCTGAATCAAAATGAAGAGCTGGATGCTTAACCGCCTGAGCCACCCAGTCATCCAGGTTTAAGCTCTGTTTTCTCATTTTAGACATCACAGAAAAGAACTTCATCACATTTTATAATCAGAGTACTTTTATGAGCTTCTTAGTATTGTGGCAAATATCTCTTCTTCCCAGCTTGGTTTAGTTTCATGGATGATTCTTAACATAATTCCTCTGCCAAAGTGTGCATGATATTTAGATGCGTGATCTTGATCTCATGATACTCCTTTACCTGCCCAAGACAAAACTAGTTATTTGGGAAAAGCTTCACACTGCAGAACTAGCAGAGGCATCTGGATAAGTACCTGTCTGGAGAAGTCAGAATAGTTCTTTTTGTGAGGCATGCTTTTAGAAAAAAGTGAACTAAATATGCAGTTTCTTAATTCATTCATAATCTTAAGCAGGCTGAGTATTAGCAGGAATTAGCAGAATATTTGTGAGGAAAATTTTACCTTTTTACTACTTTTCTTCTCTGGCTAGATCTGAAAGGGGGGGTGGAGGGCATTACCATTATTTTTAAATTATGTTTACTCCAAAAGTGTTTCCAAAAATCATTAAAATGAACAAGGCAAATCTACCCACAAGATTGGACTGTGGTTCTTTTAAGGACAGAAAAGGAGTATGTGTGTTTCTATTAGCCAATGAAGCAAATGAAAGGAACATATGCAAATCACCATGGTGGAAAATTGCCAAAGGGTGAAAGTGCTTGGAATATCAATGCTTCTTCTCTGACTTATGAAATATTAGCGCCCACTGACCTTACCTACTGGACCTTTTATTCTCAGTGCCTGGGAAAGTACCCAAAGATAGTAGGCTTTGTGTAAATGACTTTTTATTAACTGAACACATAAGTAGTACAATGACCATATATAGTCAGAGTTCTGCATTTATTTTTAGATAAAACATATCCTGCTGTAGGTTAAAAAATAAAATTATATTTCAAAAATTAGATCACTACTCTGATTTTTACTGTGTAGGAGGAAATAGTTTCCTAAGGATAACAAGTCCAGGGAAAAAACCACTTTGAATGACCAAATTTTATTTTTAAAAAGGTAGAAAAAAATCCAAATAGAATTGAATTCTTTTCTCTTTACTTTCATTCTCATCATTGTAAATGGGTAATTCATTCACCTATATTATAAGGACTTTATTAATTTCCTCAAAAGCCTCTATTAATTTTTTTATGTTCAAATCATCCCTTATTGAAACATTTATCATATCGTGTCTCGTTGGTTTTATCTCTTTCAGCTGATATTGTTCCAACACTAGCAGACCACTTTGTCAATAATTACGTATGTGACTCAACAGGAGCCTGATTCATTTCCTTTGACTCAACACATCAAAATATTTCATCTCGTGCAAGACTTGCAGATTTATTATTGACATATATTTGTATTGTATGTTTGGACATTCATGTTGAGACAAACAACAACATTATTGACAAGATAATAATGTGCCTTAAAATTGTGATTTTAAGCAGAAAGTATTGTTGAAAAAATAAATCTTACAAGTAGTCAACTCATTAAGAAATAATATAACTCAGTAGAACTCAAATTGGTAAGTTCAGGGAAATTGAAAAAAAATAGAGAAGAATAGGCCATAAATTAATGAAATAATTCCATATGCATTCTAAGTAATGTCTTATACATATACCATGCAAATATATTTGATTATTCACGTGAAGGTAGAAAATAAAGTAAAAAACAAAAAGGAGGGAAAATACAAAAGGAGAGAATGAAGTGAAGCTGAGAAAATTGCTTCTTGAGTCAAATAAATGTGGGTTTAAATCTTAGATCCTGTATATGCTAGCTGTGTTCCTGTGAGGAACACAGTTGTGTTTTCTCTGTAAGATATCATTTCTTCAAATGTGGAACAGAAAGGATAATAGTATATATTTCATAGATTTGTTGTTAGCAATAACAGAGAGGGTTTGTATAAAGCACTCAGCACAAATCCTAACTAGTGGCAAACACTCAATAACAGATATTATTTTATATGAGTAGAAATAATAACCATATGGGAAAAAAGGGAAAGTTTTGTTTTGTTTAGATGGGTTTGCCAAGAACTGCCGCCAAGGCTTTGGTTTGGAAATTTAATTCAGGCACTTCAAATTTTCCTTATATTTAAGTCCTTGTGTATAGAGGCTAAAAAATGGTGTCTACAAAAGGCAATTATATTAAAATCAAAGTGTATTAAAATATTATTTGAATATGTATGTATGTATGTATGTATGTATAGGTTTACAATTCATATTATTCAATTATATATATGATATAATTGAATTTAATGAAAAATTCCGTCCATTTATATGGCAGAAATAACTGCTTGGCAGTGAACTCTGACAAGAGACAGTGTGTCAGTTAAATGATTTGCTGCCTCAGTTTCCTGATCTACATGTGCAAGTCTGCGGTACAATCTCTTCCAGAAGCATAATTACATGGTTCTAGCAATAATATGTTTAAATTAACTTCCACTGTAAAATGAATGAGAGGAAATCTGAGACAGTGGCTCTAATTCAGTTTTATTACCACATATAAGTATTATCACTATGTTAGAGTCTTTAATTATAGAAGCTTAGCCTATTTTAATTTCCATTGAAACCTCTATCTGTTCTCCTTTTTAAGGGATATTTTTCCTTTTGCTTTTGTTTGGATCGCTATTGGGATATTGGCACTTTCTTGTCTATAAAATAAGTCAACGTTTACAAATTCTGTTTTTAATTTAATAATAATTAATCATTTAAAAGCTAAAGTGCTTAAAATACCTTATTTAATACAATATTTCTCCTTGAAGAATTGACATAAAGAAACAAACTTTCTTTATAATTTTGATATGCTGTTTGTAACCAATCTGCCTTGAATTAGGTGATTTTTAATTTGATTTAAAAATGTAAGGAAAAATGAATATGATCCAATTAAATGCAATTTTCAGTCTCAAAAATTGGGATATGTTTATTTATCCTTACTAAAATTGGACAACTTAAATAAGAGACTTTATCCATGATGAAATAAAATCGTTATTCATTGTGGGAAAACAAAAGATGTATTATTCAACAGATTTCCTTTAGTCTGAATATACTCATTATGCTTTTTTGATAACTGTATACTAAGCACATATTATCTTCCAGAAACCATGTGCCACGTTATCTGAAAAGTTACAAGTCCTTTCTGCAAACATTTTAAAGCAGAGTGAAATGATAAGCTGTGTATACTAATAGTTGAAACACAAATGAAAAATTTTGGCAAGTCAACAACTAATTACTTAGTCACTCATCTATTAGGTTCTGTGCCCCACACTAGAAAGTCACTGGGATAAACAGACCTGGGTACTACTGCCCTATAAAGTTTACAGTTTAGCATTATAAGTAATTCCCATTAGAATAAAAGGTTATACACCATGGAGAGTTCACTTCTAGCTAAAAGGAATTTGAGGAAATGTCTTAAGAAGGATTTGCCAAATGGGTCATTTGAACTGATATTTAAAAGATACCAGGATACAGTTCTAAAGACTCAAATGGGGTAATATAGTATGGAAATAGTAAATCATATTTATTCATAGTTAGATTTTTCAATATCACCAAAAATGAGATATTTTCAAAGTAAACATAGGGATTTCTTTCCTTCAAAGTGGAGAAATCAGGGAAAATTTATTTTTAATCCCCATTTGAAACAACCAGAGGCTGGGGGCACAAAAAAGAAAAATCAGGTTTCATCAGGCAGCAAAGCACAGAAGCATCATGATCCTTGAGGGACAGAAAACAGAGATGAGTCCTAAGATTGCCTCATCTCACTGCCTGAAGAGATCTTCCAGGGTTTGGCACAGAGAAGGGGACCCTGTGCAACTCCCTGTGTTGAAGAGATGGTTCTGAGAGGCAGGAGAGAACAAAATAGATGAGTTTGTTAGACGGAGTGCCAGACGGGACATGCACAGAAAGAAGGAGATGTAGGAAGAGAACTCCCTGAGTATTCCGCAAAATACTCATCAGTCTTCGAGGATCTGCCCAAGGTCAGGTAAAGAATTACCCCAAAGATTAGATGTAACAATGTCTGAGGCGGACAGAGGGCCGGGATATTACTTTTTACTGACTCAAATGAACAAATGGAGAACGTTTTGCTATTATAGATGTGGCAAACATATTCTATTTGGTGGTTATTTCATTTGTCTCCTAGGCATAGTCTGCCTTCACCTATAGAGAGACACTATACACACCAGGCACCTCAGCAGCCCTGTCATTCATTGCACACACAATCTTCGCAGGCAAGATACTAACTACAAGCAACATTTTCCAGAATCGTGGGTCATAATGGATAGGTCATAACATGGCTTTTATGGCATCTTCCTCTGGGGTGATTCATTTGAGCCAGTCATTCAGGAAATGCAAATACTCTCAAAAGAGCTAATTTTTTAAAAGGAAGGAATGGGTCATTGGCCCAACACAGTATAAAGCCTGTCTTCTCAGTTAAATTTCTGGGAATTATTAGGTCTGCCAAGGGCTGCTCCTCCACAGACACTGTCAAGAGCAACTACAGACCTTCTCCACACTACACTGAAAAAAGCCTAATACCTTTTTGAGTCCTGGAAACAACATGTTCCTCATTTAGGAATTTTAAAACCAAGTCAGTTATTGATTTGCGTTAGACTGACAAAATAATATTGCTTTCTTTGTATATTTCATCTCAATTACAGCCAATAATTCATGACTATATTTAAAGAACTGTTATATTATAATTAACAGCACTGATTTTCTGCTATTCCTCTTTCCTCTGCCAATCTAGTACTTTGGTAAGCTGACCGACACTTAAAGTCACTAGTGTACTATAACACTACTACCCTCTTTTACTCTGGAAGATAAATACCAATATTCACAACCTTGCATGGTTTGATTAAATACAAAACACATGCATACACACTTATATCGTCAAATATTTTTCATATAACTAGTAGTAGTTTAAAACAATGAGAAGAAACTTACTTGTACAGTTAGGCAAACTTCCAGACCAAGTTCCATTGGCTGTGCACTGTCTAACTGAAGGTCCAGAAAGGATGTACCCTTCCATACAAGAATAAATAACTGAACTGGAAAACGTTGTGCCATCAATCCGAAAGACTTTTCCATTGGCTGTCGTTCCTGGGTTGCCACACTGTACGGCTATAAAACAAAATTGGTTAAGAGTAGATAAAAAATGCTGTTAGAATCCCTTTCGCAAAAAAGGTAATGACTAAATGAGTCTTTCAAATTTATCCAAAGGAGCCACAAAACATTCTAAAAGAAGCAGTGGATTATCTTTTATAAATAGCTGAAATTCAAGATGAACTTATATTGCCTCTATTAGTTTAACTACTGGGATGCAAATCACGGATACTTTTTGAAGACTTTTTGCTAGTGCCTTTGGTAGAAACATTACACAGAAAAGTAGTTACTTGAGAGTACTGCCTTTGGGTACTACAAAATCTTTCAAAGAAGGATTACAACAGTTGGCCTATAAAGCAACTCATGTAAAATTGGAATAAATGTAACAAGGAGATGCAACAGAGATTGTTATTACTAAGAGGATAGATATAAAATGAACAACTTAAGTATTGTAAACATCCATATATATTTTTATTTAGGTAAGTATATAACTGATTTGCATTAACACTTTATTATCTCTATTTCTGGACTAAGATGTACAAAAAATAAATTGAATAAAAACAAATGAAATTCTATGAATATTTAGCATTAAGTTGGCAACATATCCTAAGCAAGAATCACGTACACAAATGCCTTATATGATTAAATATTCTGTATTATGTTTAACTATTTGTCATTAATACATTAAATAAATTTTTAAAATCTCTTAAAAGCAAGTCTATGTATATAATACTAAATTTTTCTGTAATATAAGAAGATATTTTTGTACTTTATAGCTTAAGGTTATATTTATGAATATAAAATGTAATTATAGTTTTATAAGTACCATGTAAATCACTTGGTGCATCTTCAATGTTTAATTTTGCCATTCCTTTGTAATTGTACTGTATGCTTCTGTGTATGTAATGTAGACAGGAAACGTACACATTTCATGCATAATACAACAAGATGAAACTCCAAATTATATTTGCAGCAGAACATATAATCCAGTAAATATTTTTATGTGCTGCCAAGAGTAATTACCTTCTTCTATATTCATTACATGCCTAAAATAATCTGGTCATATTTATTTATTATGTATCATGCCCCATATTCTTGACACAACACAAGAAAGATTTGAAAAACATTATCCTTGTTTTAAGATGTCACGTAATTTGCATTTTGTAATAAGGACCCAGGTTCAGTCAATCTCTTGCACAATAAAAATCAAGAACTCCTCTAGTCAGGGCGGTTTCCAGGTACAGTCAAATCACACTATTAGTCCTATTCTCTGGTCTCTAATTCCTCTCCCTCAGTATACACATTTCTCTTACCCAGAACGCTATCTGAATTAAACAAGTAAAATTAACTTAAAGCAAAAGGAGGTAAGTGCAAAATATATCATGAATGAAAAAGCTGAAAGTTTTTTGGACACAGTGAGGAGAAGTGATAACAACTTTGCCTCTGCAATCCTGACACTTGGGGAAGGAGGGGATTGATTGTTATCTGCAAAAATAGATCCACTTATGTTTAGTACTGGCTGACAAAGCCATTTCTCCTAGAGTCATTTCTCAGCTGTCAATTGACCTAACTAATATAAATGATGGTTTACACTCATTGAGCACTTACTATGTGACAGCCACAACTTTTTCAATATTATTTAATCTCACAAAAATTCTGATCGATATTAACATCATTACCATTTCTTGGTAGGAAAATGAGTCACAGAGAGATTAAGTAATTTGCCCAAGATCTAATAGCTAGTTAATGGATTTTCAACTAGCACAAGTTCATATGGATGATTCTGATAGTGTATAATTAGAGCATTGGATTTTATTTAGACTAGTAAATGAAAGGTGAAACATGGTATATTTTGCCAGTTGATTATTTTGTGTGTGTCAGATACATTATATGAATCATATTTTATGTTTATTCTTATTTGTTACTAGATATAATTTTTAAAATTACTGTACTTTTTAAAAACTTTTTATCAAGGTGATAAATAGCTATTTATAAAAGTTCAAAAAATAAATGAAAGTATAGAGAAGAATTAAAGGTAATGTGTAAATCCACCAAAAGATAGTACTTGATAAAATATTTATATATACTTACATTAACATATATACAAATATATATCAGTGAATATATATTCATCATTAGGTTTATTTCAGGCACAGTGCTAAGCAAAGAGTATACAGGAGTGAAATATTACCATTTTAAAAGATAGAAATACATTATTTTGTAATATTATTTTTCTTCCTTAACATTATAATTAGGGCATCATTCTTTCATAAAGTCTAGTAACTGGATAGTTTTCTAACCAATCTCCTATTGATAAACATGAAATTAATTTAGTTTTAAATCTTTTTCATATAATATAGTTTAATACATTCTAGCTTATATATACAACTGTGTACATTGGTCTAATTTTTAAATTAATACAATAATTTTTAATTAATACAATGTAATAGGAGTTTCTGGTGTACAAGTTAGTGGTTCAACACTTTCATATGAACCCACTGCTCATCACAAGGGCACTTCTTAATCCATCCACTCATCCTCCTCCCCTCTGGTAACCATCAGTTTGTTTTCTATAGTCAAAAGTCTGTTTCTTGATTTTCTGCTCTCTTTTATCCCCCTACTATCCTCTGTTTTGTTTCTTAAATTCCACATATAAGTGAAATCATATGGTATTTTTAAGGTAAACACCTGGAAGTGGAATTTCTCAATAATTTTTACTTTTGAAAAATATTTTTACTTTTGGTAGTACACATAGAGTTACTCAAGATGTTACAACAGTGCACTTGTGTCATTGGTTTAAAAAGTGTTTGCTTGTGATCACACACTCTGCAACATCACACATCATCATTTTAAAAATCCTTGTCAGTTTATTGAAATAAACTATGAAATAAGCTTTCTATGAAAGCTTTTATATTTTATTGTTACTAAAGTAATATAATATTACAAAACATTTAGAATAAAGAGAATAAGAATACTATGAGTTTCACCACTGTGTACTGCCTTTTATACTTTGTCTTAAATAAATATCATTTCCCATGAATTTACTAGAGTGCATAATTCTGGAGTGCCTAATTCTGAATCTTAACTTTTAATAAAGTTTTCCATGAAACTTACATGAGAAATTTACATTTTCTCATGGCCTTTATTCTAGTGTTTATTGATGATATACTGTTACATCATGTAAATATAAAATTGCTTTTATAATATTTTTCCTACTGCTATCTAATTCTTTTCAGTTGTTGCTAGTCAGAATCAGTTAAAAATATAAAATTGCATCATTATAATTGTGTGTCTTCTTTAATATTTTTATTTTCTTAGGAAAAAATTCTCAAAAGTGAAGTTAATAAGTCAAAGCTATACAGAATCTATGAATAAATATGTATTTTTGTCAAATTACTCTAAAATATTATAACAATAAAAGAACCTCTAGAAATATTTTAAAGCTCTGATTTCATTGCACATACACTAGAATTTCATTTTTAAACAGGTAAACAATGATGCTTTGATAACAATTATAATTTTCTGATGAGTTGTTAGGTAGACTTTTTTCCTATAGGTTGCAATATTATTTTTTGGCTCTACTGTATTTTCTGTTCATTCCCTCTGTCTACTCATCTACTAGAATCTGTTTTTCTAAATGATTTGTATGAACTCCATCCATGAGAAAAATGTTAATTCTGTTATACTTGCTATAACTCCTAGTTCATTTTTATCCATAATGTACATCACCACACACTTCATCTAAAATATATTTTGTAGTTCAGCTGAACAAATGGATAACTCACATATCATCAATGTAATGTACAATATAATTATAGATATTTTTTCTTTGGAAAATAAGATTGAGAAATTCATAGAGAGCTTAGTCTTCTTATTGTCTTTTGCTCAGTAACATTGTTTCTCGACTGGTTTCCCTTTTAATAGCAACTGAGCTGCAAGTTTCTTAGTTAAGATTAAATTTGGTAACCTGAAAAAAAAGATAACTATCCTTCTTCCTCCTAGAATATGGACACTAATTTTAAACATCATAAAAGGATTCTGAAATATAATCAATCAGAAAACTGTCAAGAAGGTTCTATTGGGAATTATTTTCTATTTATAAAACCTATTACTTTAGGTATAAGTCAAGTATATTTTATAAATACCTTTGCAAGTTTAGCTTTTGCACTAAAGTCATATCAAAAAGAGCACTTTCAATTATATAAATTTTTTAGCAACACTTCATTTTCCAGCCAATCTGTAAAGATTTAATTATGTTAACTCTGAGTCAATCAGGATAATTAACAATTTTACTTAAACAAAAATTTTAAGGATTCTAGCTACTCTTGAACTCTATACATAAAAGTCTCATCTAGGCATCTTCCTATATTATTCCATTTCTACAAAATTGAAATCAAAACCAAATCTTGAGATAATGTTAAGAACAATCTATTGTTTCCCTGATAGTGTCTATTATATTAAGCACTGTGATAAAGAGGTAAACATAAACACTCTTAAGAAATATTTTTAATATTTCCAATTGAGATGTTTGTTGTATTGTAAACAACATTTGTGTATAAATATCCCATGAGAGATATTTTATAATTGTTATCTCTCATAGTTCTGTAGGATGAGGTCAGCAAAACTGCAATGCGAGAGCCTTTATTCCATGGTTGGGACAGGACGAATGGCTAGCAGTGATTGCACCTGTCCTATAGTGACCGGCTGAATTTTGGTGCACATTAAATTCCAACTCTTTCAATATATTTAGTTTCTTTTTAGATTACCTTTGCATTCTGGTTGCTTTCCAGTCCAACTGCCATTGGCTAAACATGTTCTTTCTTCTGAGCCGTGAAGGATATAACCGATATCACAAGCAAAACGCACAGAGCTTTTGGTTCTGAAATCACTGTCCTGTCTAGAACCGTGACCAGGAGTACCTGGATCCCCACAGGTACCAGCAGCATCACCTGAAATTCAGGACAGTTCAAATTAATCCATCTCATTAAACATTTACTATGTTCATGATTGAATCCGGCATGTTTGTAGGCATTTCTTTTTGTGCATGCTGTGTTGTTTGAAAGATTTTATTTATTTATTTTTAGGTAGGCTAGATGCCCAGAGTGGAACTCAACTCAGGTCCTGAACTCATGAGACCAAGTCATAGAAAAAGCCTAAAGGTTAAAGAAAAGTATGCAGAGCATAATGTTATTTGCCAAATCAGGGATATTTGGGCCTAAGAAATAGGCTAAGGACATTTTATCAGAATCTCAAGACCTTGCTAATAACCAAATTAGTGGAAAATTTGAAATTGATAGTACTATGAGCTCAAAGGACAAGGGATTTAAATAACTAAAATTAAAAAGTGGATTTGATAATTTGCATGTTTCCTTCTCTGTATTTTCTAATAGCTGAAAATCTTTTTTTGTTAAATTAGAACTGAAATGTGCTGGAAAATGTAAATGTTACAATACAGTATTTTCTGTAGCCTAAAATCTCTCCTCCTAATTTTCTCTACCAATATCCACTGACCACAGATAAATGAATTGTAGCCTTTCCAGTATGAAAATATAAAAATAAATTGTAAACAAAGATTAGAAATTCTGACTTAAGCTCCTTTTAAAAACATGTTTATGTATTTATTTTTGAGAGAGAAACAATGAGTGGGGGAGGAACAAGAGGGAGGGAGAGAGAGAATTCCAAACAGGCTGCTCTGTGCTGTTAGTACAGAGCCCAGTGTGGGGTGGCAGAGGGCTCTATCCTATGAACCATGAGATCATTAACTGAGTCTAAAGGAAGAGTCAGGTGCTTGACCTAATGAGCCACCCAGGGGCCTCTGACTTAAGTTCCTAATAAGGATTTTTGCACATGGCTAGGTGTTCATCTTTTTATTTTAATGTTAATATTTATTCAGTCCCTTTACCATTTCTTAAACAATTCTAATCAAGTTGCCTCAGTATTATATTATATTAGGAGAGAAAAAGGAGAGAAAGTTGAAGGCATATACATTGAAAATGCTATGTGTAGATGCCTTTTTATGTGCCCTGGTATTTGAAACCCTTCTTTATACCAACTCATTTTCATGTGATGTAACAAAATGTTAAGATCACTATTTCACTTTTAAATATCTATGTACATTTTTGCTTGTAATTAAGAAGCACTGGGATGTATGCATATGATTTCTGTTTTTATGTATAATCAGCTATCTGAGTTAATTGAGTTACCTCAAGAGTTTTAATTCTCATCAAAGTAAGTTTTATGATCATATTAAAAAGAATTCTTTTTTTTTAAATCTATAGATTAAATTTGAAGTCCTAGGTGGTCACTTCATAGGGATTAACCACTAATTAGAAGATTCTGAAATAAGTAGCCATTTCACAACTTTCTTTAAAATTTTTTTTATGTTTATATTTGAGAGAGACACAGAGCATGAGTGGGGTGCGGGCAGAGAGAGAGGGAGACACAGAATCTGAAGAAGGTTCCCGGCTCTGAGCTGTCAGCACAGAGTCCAATGCGGGGCTCAAACCCTTGAACAGCAAGATCATGACTTAAATTGGAGTTGGATATTGAACCAACTGAGCCACACAGGCACCCCCATTTCACAACGTTTAATTCTAAAAGGAAAACAATGTAAAACAACTCCATGTTGAGTCATCATTATGATCTCCACAGAGAAAATAATATAAAGATAATGAGCAATATGTAAATAAAACTACAGGCAGAAAAATAAGTACTAACATTTAACTGATAGGTAAAAACAACTATAATAAGTAATTTCAAAAAGGGAGATATCACAGATCTAAAAATTAATTGACATTCTTTTTATTTTTGAGAAGGAGAGTGCAAGCAGGGGAGGGACAGAGAGAGAGGGGAACTCAGAGAGGATCTGAAGTGCAAATCCAACTCACTAACTCCAAGATTGTGACTGAGCCAAAGTCGGTTGCTCAACTAAGTCACTCAGGTGCCCTAATTAATTGACATTTTTAAAGAAAACCAGTAGCTTAAACAGCTCAACAGAAGATTTATCAAATACTCTTCAATAATTATTAATTTTAAATAGCTTCAATATTCATTTACTATAAGATAATCAGGATTATAGAAACTCAAATTATATATTGTCTATTAATATATTTCATAAAACTTGGCTTAGTTTAACTTAAAACATTTAGTACTTTATTTTAATAGTATGCTAGTAAGTAATTGATTGTGTAGAAAGTTTAATAGAATTGAGCAGAAAATCATTGAAAGAACATTGTGTTCTGGGGAAAATTACATTTTACATCTGCTAAAATGGAATACTGAAACTTGAGCGGTTCACAATTTTAATGAACAAAAGCACTATACTCAGAGTAACAATCTAAAACCACTTAATTATTTACATTAGCTACCACACAGTTCAAACATGTATCAGTAACTTATCACCTACAAGATGAGTATTAATTTGTGCTCTGAATCTAAATTGCCTTAAGAAGTATTCCAATAAATGTATAAATTATCTTACAGTTTCTCTCATGAGATTTAAAAAAATGTATTATTTTATCTGTTTACATTGTTTTGTGTATATATTTCTGATAGTACCAATACTAATAATATAACTTCCAATAAACATTGTCCATATTTCCAAGTGGTACCTGAACAATGAGGTTGTGATCCACTCCAATGGCCATTTAACTGGCAAGTCCTTGATGATTGGCCTAGAAGGGTACGCTTTCCTGTGCAGGAATAGTGAACAGTGGACCCAAAGGTATACTTCTCACCAGACAGGACTGCATTAGGAGGAACGCCAGGGTGTCCACAGTCAATCACTACAATACATAATTATTGAATATAAAATTTTTTTATATCTCCTATCGAACAACCTGCACCACTTTTTATCATATAAATCAGAGGTAAATTATCTGGTCATATATACCTAACCTCTCAAAGCCAAACATCCATGTGAAAGTTGACATTTAAAAAATAAAATGAAAGTTGCAGATATATAAGCAATCTTGTTAATCCACTCACCAGTGTTTTGCAGGAACACTCTAAGTATGCATAAATGAATGAGTTTTAACTCAGTTATGAGTGGGGGTGGTTAGTGTGTGTTTATATGCATATGTGCATGGGTTTGAGGCATATATATGCCTGGACAAAGATATGCAAGTTAGAGAGAGAAGCAATGTGGAATAGCTAAATAAAGACCTGCAATACTGTATAGGATTCATAGTGAGCCCATACAGAAATTAAAAGGGAAGAATTTTGAAGGTAAAGGAGAGTGAATTCATTTGAAAATAGATCTGTGACACACAATCTAATACATAGTCTAGAATAACTCCATTCCTGGCCAGTAGTAAATAAATCATGCTGTACAAAGAAAATACTCAGAGGCTTGTTAATGAAAACACTACTAACACATAGTGGAATGAGAAATCGATGGAAGGTAGAACTTTCTTTATAACCTAGAGGTTCCTTGTGAACTGTGTATCCCTTTTTAGTTGTAACTTAGAAAAATATTCAGTGCAATATGACTCCAGAATCTTTAATAGCACATATGGGGATATAAACAATAAAAACCTTGAGTACTTTGCACATTACCAAAGATACTATAGGAAATTAAAAAGGGCAACAAATTGTATGAGCGCCAAGAAAACCTGGAGAAGTTCATGTATACGTCCTACGAAAGATTTTTAACTTTAATGCTATAGCCACACAAAGTAAAGTAAGTGAATTAGTCAAACTATTAGACTAAACTGTCTATATAAAGGAGTGACACACATTTTAAGCAAAAGGTCAACAATTAACTTATTTGCATAGAAGCTGAAATTTAATGAGCACTGTATATTGTTTTGTTTCCTCATCAGTGCATGAATGATGTCAAAAAATTTTCAAAAAGTATCACTCTATAAACATAAAGTGTCTTTAACTACAACATTATCATAAAATAGTTTTATAATTTATAAATTTCGTAAAACTAAAAATCACTTGCACAATGATTTTTGACACTACTTCTTCAATCTATAAAGTCTCTTTCTTTTCATGATTCATAACTCTTTGAGACAACTGTAGTTGAGACTTAAAAACTAAATATTTTAAATGCATGTTCATTTCTCTGTTCTCATATAATTACTTATGTTAAATTATTTGCTCACTACACATGCTAATTTTATGCATATCTGCTATAATTTGTGTCATTTATATTCTACAACTCCAACACAACATATAACATAGTGTATTCAAATAGATGTTCACTGACTTGAAAGATGATGTGTGTTAACATTTACTACATTTATATGTGTATGTGTCTTTGATATGATAAATGTTTAAATCAGTAAGTTGTCAGTAACACATTTGTCTAAATCCTCAAGTATTCTAAGGCCCTGGTAAGTGTTTACATTAAGACTAATATGGCCTTACAGGAAATTTAAAATATTACTACAAAAGAAAATTGAAATATAATTGCCTTTTATGGGATGGTAATATCATAGACTATAAAAGATGTTACTTTTCATATTCTATTTGCTTTACCAAAGTTCAAAACCAAAGAATCCCATTCATTCTAATAAAAAATGGCATTTGGGCACTCAACTGGCAGACTATAGGGAAGCATAGTTTCAAAAAATAAAATTAAATAAAAGATTAAAAGAAATAATTAAGAACAAAATCCTTCTGATATATAGCTCTAGATACTTTATAAGAAAATAAACATCCATTTTGCTTCCATGGCATTTTCTCAAGGAATAATTCACATCATCTACTTACTGATACATTCTGGTAAAGGTTTGTCCCACTGTCCATTTGGCTGGCATATTAAAACTGAAGATCCAAATAAGAAATATCCAGGGTTGCAGTCATAGAATACTACAGTGCCATAGGTGAAATTTCCATGTTCTATTTTACTTTCTCTTTTGGAATTGCCTGGAATTCCAGGGTCAGAGCAGTTCACCACTAAACAAATGACAAATTTTGAAAGTTGTGTTTGGAATAATATACATAGACCTACATAGATTTCCATTAAAAATGGAGCTTCAAAGGTAAAATTAATCAAACCAAAAAGCCTAGGAATAAAACTAATACATGAGCTATCTAGATAATGCAGTGAAATCATGTGGTTGAATACATAGGAAAAGAAAACTGTTTTTGAAAAATTTTGGAACAACAGTACCTCCATAAGTATTCTGCTGAGTATGCTTAAAGAATACAAACTATAGTTAAACCATACAAAATGTAGAAAAATGATAACTTAATTGTATATGAAGTATATCATACTTCTCTGCAAACGGACACCAAAAAATTCTCTTTAATCTATTTCTATAGAGAAAACCATAAATAACCCCCCAATGTAGGCATCATGGTAATACAGGACTCAACAGTTTTCAAAATATGAAAAAAAAAATACAAAGGTAAGTTACCTTACTTATAAAGGGAAAAAAACAAGTAAAAATGATCTTAATGACTTTTTAGATACAGCAATAAAATGAGTACAAGATAATAAAGCTAAGCAGTTAAAACAAAACCTGCAAATTTTAAGTTTTAAAAACACGAGGTAAAAATTAAGGAGAAAAGGAAAGAATAGCTAAATGAGAGGATATCAATATTAACTCTTTTGGTTTTATTAGCTGAAAACTTTCTACTCGTTTGCCCAAACTATTTGAAATGTTGTCATGAATGTTTACACAGACATACTATTCCCATGCTCTAAGCTGGGATATCGTTGGACTTTTACCTTTGCACACCGGTGGGGGATGGCTCCACTGTCTGTTGGCCTGGCACTGTGCCTTTGTCGGTCCTTGCATTACATACCCAATGTTGCAAGAGAATGTCACCACATCATTAAAGTTGAATCCATTGCCACTTGTTCTTCCATAAATCGGACTTCCGGGGTGACCACAGCTAACAGCTAATGGCAACGGGTGGGGGAGAGGAGAAGAACAATGCAGATACTTGGTTACCAATGATCACATGACAACTGTAGTTAATTTCTCCAAACAACATAGAAATAAGATAATTTTTATGTGAATATATATTTAAAGTACTTTTACCTTTACAAATGAGCAATGTAGATGCCAAAATAGTCTAATATAATAGAAATATTATATTAGCAAATAGATAAATATTTATAACTGTGATCATTTTATGCAGGTGATGCAGTGATGCTTAAAGTTTTATGGTGCCTTTTCATTCTCTCTCTCTCTTTAGAGACAAATACTGAAATTCAAAGAAATCTGGGAATGACTGAAGTTCATGTCACTAGTTACTAGCAGAAAGGAATAAAATCGAACCTATTTCCCTTTTCACATTAAGTTTAAGAACTAAAGCTATATAAAGGCAACTTTCTGTATTTAACTTGGAAATAATTTAATATTACTTATATGATTAATTTTTGTGGATAATAGACAAGCAAAGTGTGCTTCAAAAATTAACATGACTGGGGCGCCTGGGTGGCTCAGTCGGTTGGGCGTCCGACCTCGGCTCAGGTCATGATCTCACGGTCCATGGGTCCGAGTCCCATGTCGGGCTCTGTGATGACAGCTAGCTCAGAGCCTGGAGCCTACTTCAGATTCTGTGTGTCACTCTCTCTCTGACCCTCCCCTGCTTGCGCTGTCTCTCTCTGTCTCTCAAAAATAAATAAAACAATTTTAAAAAAGATTTAACATGACTATATAATATAAACAATAAAAATAATGCATGATGCTGTAGTAAAATTCTCCTTATTATTTTGAGATACCAAGATTAACATTCTCTAAACCAATCTTAATGATTTTCTCACATTTGATAATTTAGCACAAAACTGTTGGGAAATAATGTATCAATTAGGTAAAATATATAAACGTTTTTAAGGTTATAGTTCTGTTCCGATTTTATGTAGTGCTTGTGCTTTTCCCAAACACTCTATTTCTGTGAACTGTTTTATTGCATCATCTCCCTCTATTAATCAGAGCAAATCCAGTAATAGTGCTTCATAATTGGGCGCAGTGAAAAACCATAGTCACTTTTAGTACTTCTGAAATGACCCAAGAGCAATTATTTTTCAGCTGTATTGTTAATGTCAACCGACTCATTTGGAAATTTAACTGCATCTTATTCTTGTTAAAATTATCAATAAAGAAACCAGTTTTACCCCAAAGGCCAATTTTCTTTTATAGTCTCAATTATTCAAAAAGAAAAACTGTGGTATTAGTTGGAGTTGGCTGAATATAAGTGAAAGGGGAAAAAATCTAGGACAGACCCAGGCATAATATGCTGTCTTTAAATCATCAGTTTGTCTATGTGCATGTGCGCGCGCGCGCACACACACACACACACACACACACACACACACACACACACACTTTAGAAAAGTAGTATTAAGTGTTATCTCTATGCTGTATTATTCTATTAAATTTCAAGCCTTGGAAGTATTTTCCATGAAACTAGAACTTCAATAAATATATGTTGTGTAAAAATTTGACAATGAAATTTACAAATATGGATGTAATTAGTCACAGAATAAGTGAATTCTTATGAATCCATGCTAAAAGTCCCATGTGTTATGTATCTGAATCCTCCAAAATTGTTATAGTAAGATCATATGATATCACAATTACAACATATTTACAGTGTTTATTATCATTTTTTAACACCAATGTTAATAAAATATCAGGAATTGGGGTGGAAATAATTAGAAAAAAGAAAAAAAAAAGAAATACATTGATAATTGTCTTCCAGGTCTGAAATAGGATAGATTGTGATATGAAACATTGTGTAATGCTGGTGATTCAGTGGAGTAAGAAAAGTGAAAGGATTATCATATTCAACTATATTCTTATAGTACTACTTTTGTACTATAACAGTTATAATTAATGCACACTGTGCGAACCTATGCCATAAACATAGAAACCACAAAGCACAGCAACTGTATTTAGACAAATAATAATAAAAAGATTTTATTTCACAACCCACTTTATTCTTCATGTGTAAGTTCATCTCTAAATTAACTTTTTTAAAACTTTTTTTTAATGTTTTATATAATTTTGAGACAGAGAGAGACAGAGCATGAGCAGGCACGGGCAGTGAGAGAGGGAGACACAGAATTGGAAACAGCTCCAGGCTCTGAGCTGTCAGCACAGAGCCCGACGCGGGGCTTGAACCCACAAATGTGAGATCATGACCTGGTCTGAAGTCGGAGGCTTAACTGACTGAGCCACCCAGGTGCTCCAATATCCAAATTATCTTAAAGACCAGATAGATATTTGTTAAACTAGTGAGAGATACTGAAGCAATTGCCAAATTACATAGTGTTACACAATTTTCGATGAATTTCAAAATAGTGAAAAGAGTACTTTAAAACAAACAAGAAATTCTTAAACATTTCACATAAACTTTTATGAAAAACATTATAATTACATTAAATGTGCACATCTAATATTGATGCATTTAAGAATAAGATGGATTTTGAAGCTAAAAGGGACAATAATTATAAATACTTTTAACCCTTCAAGTCATATATAAGAGAATTAAGGCCTAGAAAGATTAAATGACTTGCATTAGGACACGTAATTAGTAACAGAACTGAATGTCATGTCATGTCAGATGAGTTATTCCCCACCAATTATACTCCATCAGCATCTGATTTTGATGTGACAACTATAGCATCATAATTATTAGAAAAAAATTTATCCAAATGTTTTGCACTATAAAAAGTTTCATAATACTACATTATTACAATATGGATGCTGCTGCATTTGGTCTCAAGAAATTAAATTCTTATAAGTAAAACATTGTCAAGAATACACCTTCTTTGCAGGAAGATGTATTTATAAATATTGTATATATTTATGTTAAATACTAGAATAGCTGAACTTAATTTCTTGTCTTTATGATGAAACATAAATAATAACAGACATTCTTATATTGTCTTCTGCTTTCATGGTTTTATGGATGGTTTTATGTGTCTGTGTGTGAATGTGGGTATATATGTGCATCTTACCTAAGAAAAAAATATTGGTACCAGAGGCTTCTAATTACTTCTGTCATGCTTACTTACGCACACAGGATGGAAGCTGACCAGACCAATTGTGATCCTGTTGACATATTCTCACTGAAGAACCAATCAATCGAAAACCAGGATTACATTGATAAACAACTGTGTCTCTGTATCCGTAATTTTCTCCAATGACTTGGCCATTCACAATGAGCTCTGGAATTCCACAGTGACCCGCTGCAATGGGTCAGAAAGTAATATTTTTAATATTGTGATCTAAGTTTGGGGTATTTATATACATATATAGTAATATCACTACATTCTTAAAGTTTATTTACAAGCATCGTACAAGTAATGCAAACATGATCATATGGCATAAAGATAAATATAAGATATTTAGCAAAATGTCAAATCTTTGGCAATTAAAGGAGAACACAATCCTATAACACTTGGGTCTAAAAAAATTAGAAACCATTTCAGTGTGTAAAAATAAAAGTAAAACATATCAAATGTTGAGGAATACAGATAAATCAGTGCTTGATGAAAAAATTTATACTGTTAAATGTTTTTATTAGAAAGGAAAAAAGATTTATAATCAATGAGTTGATTCCATCTTAAGAAGAGGAAAAAGAAGAACAAAATAAGGAAGAGAAAATAAAACCAAAGTTGATAAAAGGATATATTGGTTACAGAAATTTAAAAAATAGAAAATAGAAAACAATAGAGAACATTACCTAAGCTAAAAAACCTTTCCTTACAAATAGCAACAAAACTGCTCAACTCCTGCCTGATTCTATCTGGCACACAAAAACAGAGAGAACAAGATTACAGAGAACATAAATAAATGAGGTGATACTACTACAAGCTTTCAGAGATTAAAAGGATAAGGTAAAATGAAGAACAATTTTATGCCAATACACTTAACAGTTCAGAAAGGCAAATACTTTGAAAAGTAAATACCAAAACTAAAGCAAGATGAAATAGAAAATATGAATTGTCCTTCACCTATTAAAGTACCTGAAATTTTTAAATTTTTTTTTTAAGTTTTATTTACTTTGAGAGAGAAAGAGAGAGAATTTCAAGCAGGCTCCACACATCCAGCTCAGAGCCTGATGTGGGGCTTGAACCTTGAGTTCATGACCTGAGCCAAAGTCAGACACAACCGACTAAGTCACCCAGGCACCCCTAAAATACTTGAATTCTTAAACAAGACTCCTTCCCATAAAACCACTCAAGCTCAAATGTTTTTACTGTTTCAACCAAACATTTAAGTTAAAAAAATTATATACACTTTTAGAAGACAGTAAAGAAAGGATTAGTCTTTAATCAGCCCTAAGAGTAAACCTGAAGACACATGAAAAATCAATCTCCTTCATCAAAATAGATGTAAAACTCCTTAAAATTTCTGAAAACCAATCTAGAAACATATGTAAAATCAACCACTGTAACTTGACAGAATAAAAGAGATATTGATATATTGACAGAATGAAGGAGGAAAAAGTATATCATTATTTCAATAGATAAAGAAAAAAATTGGTAAAATTTAGTACTCATTTATGATGAAATCTAATAATAAATTTAGAATATAAGGGAACTGTTCAACCTGATGAAGACATCTTCAACATTATGATTTATAATAGGAAATATATATTTGATCTTGGTCCCTGTTTCTGACTCAGAGCTCCTAACACCCTTAGAATTTCCTAAATGATAAGAACCAAGAAAATGCCTTCTGTTATGTTAATGAGGTGACTTTGGGACCTCACCCTAGTGTGGGGACTGGTTGCCAGTGGAGCGAACCTCATGGTTAGAAGGTTGGAACTTTCAGTGCCACCCCTGTAACTCTGGGGAGGAGAGAAGAAATAGAAGTTGAGTTAATTACCAATGGCCAGTGATTTAATCAATTGTGCCCATGTAATGAGGCCTCCATATAAAACCAAGGCACAGGGTTCAGGTAGCTTGGGGGTTGATGAACACACGAAGATTCAGGAGATGGGGCCCTCAGAGAGCATGGATGCCCCACACCCTTCCCACATCCCTTGCCCTATGCATCTCTCCCATATGGCTGTTTCTGAGTTAATAAACTAGTATCTAGTAAGTAAAATACTTACTTTGAGAGAGAGATAGAAAGAAAGAATGAGCATGAGCGGGGGAGGGACAGAGAGAGAGAGAGAGAGAGAGAGAGAAAGACTATCCCAAGCAGACACTGCACTATAAGTGTGGAGCCCAATGTGGGGCTCAGACTCAGAAACTGAGATCATGACCTGAGCTGAAACCAAGAGTTGGATGCTCAACTGACAGACCCACTCAGGCAGACCTGCTCCTAGATAAATATTTTAAAAATTATATTTAATTATAATTTATAATTTTATATAATTTATAACTTATATATAATGTTATAAATTATATAATAAATATACAGTTATATATAATAGATTATGTATAATTATTAGATTGTAATATTTATTTATAATTAGAATAATTTATTTATGAATGGACTATAAATAAATGATATAAGTGAATATAAAATTATATATAATAAGCAAATTATGTAATTTATAAAATTTTAAACATATGTTTAATTATACTGGCCACAAACAGTTAATATAAAAATGTAAGTTAAATAGAAAACATAATTAAAAATGAACAATTTCATCTATAATATTAGAAACACACTAAACCTTCTCAGGAGTGAATTTAGCAATAGATATACATGATCTCTTTGCTAAAAACACAAAATATTGCTACTGAAAAAAAAACCCTGAAAACCTAAAAAAATAAATTAAATATAGTAAATATGTTATATTTATTAATTGGAAGATTAAACACTATCATATGCCAATTCTCCTCAAATATCTATGGATTAAATATAATCCTGAAAATAATCCTAGTAGATATTTTTAAAAATAAAAATTGATAAACTAATTCTAAAACTTGTATAAGACTGGAAAAGATAGAGTATCCAAAGCTATCTTAAAAATTAATAACACATTTGGAGGACATACATACAAAATTTCAAGATTTATTATAAAATGTATTCAACAAATAGTATCAGATACCCTTCTAGAAAAAAAATTAAACCTCAGTTTTACTTTGTTATACATACAAGAACAAATTAAAAATAAATCATAGATATAAAAGACCCAAAATTATAACTTCTAGAAGAAAATATGAAAGAAAATCTTTGTGCCTTATGGCTGAGCAACGGTTTCCTAAACAAGACACAGAAAGCAATAACCAGCAAAGACAGACTTTAACAAAATTTAAACTTTCTGCTCCTAAAAAGGAAAAATAAGCAAGTGACTAGCTGTGAGAAAAATATTTATAAAATACATAATAATGAAGACCTTGCAATCAGAAAGCCCAAGAAGCTGTACTATATCAGCAATCATCAAGACAACACAAATTAAAATGTTATGATATACCTTTATGCATCCAATAATATGGATAAAATTTAAACATTAGTAACTGTATCACATGCTGGAAAAAATGGGGGGCAGGGAGTCTTCCAGGAATTCTACTCCCAAATCTCTGAGAAATGAATACATATGCTCACAAAATGACTTTTACATGAATATTCATTGTAACTTTATTTTTTGATAATGGCACCCAAACTGGACAAGGGTCAGGTAGGTGTCTACCATAAAGAGATTGACCAATATGTGACATATTCATATAATGGAATTCTGCTCAACAATGAAAAAAGTAGTGATACATACAACATGGATGAAAGATAATGAAAGAAGTCTTACACAAACAGCACATAATGTAGAACTCCATCTGTATGGATTTCAACAACAGGGAGAACTAACATATGGTGAAAAAAACAATTAGAGTCTCAGGGTTGGGGGAGCTGCATATTGACTATATAGGGCCATGAAGACTTTTTCCTAGGTAACAGTAAAACTCTATAATGACAGTGATTTAAGTTAGATAGTTATACACATTTGACAAAACTCATCTAAAAGCATGTTTATACTGTGGTAAAGAAGAATCAAGAAAAGTAAGCAAGTATAAAACTCTAGGTAATAATATGCATGGTGAAATGTTTAACAAACACGGTACTTTGAGATTCATCAAAAAAAAATGAATTGATGGATTGATAGAGCCCTGGAAGGATACACAGATATGTGAGAAGCAAACATGACACTATGCTAATTGTAGCATCTTGGCGGTGGGCGCAGAGACACGCATATGTCAAGCATCCCTGTCAAGTGTTTCAACTGAAAAACCGAAAAATTCATAACAAAGTGGTAGGATATTGGGAATAAAGGCACTATATTTAGATAAAAATAATAAGCACATTCCAGTGGCTATACTTAGCTGTAAAAGTCTGGAGCTATAAAGAGCAAGGATTTTGTTTTTGTTTTGTTTGTTTGTTTTTCAAAAACGAGAATAACTGAAATACAATCCTTAAAATCAAGTTCAAGCATAAAATTCTAGGATTTGCTTGTTTGACAATTGCACTTTTGTTCTACGAACATCCTTCGGAATTTATATTAGATGTCCACACTACATCCTCTGCAATGGATGACAATGTGGTCTTCATAAACTGAGAGGCAATGTTTTCCTACAAATCTTCCTCTTATGCCTTATCTCTTCAAAGAACAGAATCAGGATTCTAAATGGATAAATAAAACCACCCTCTATATACAAGATTCATTAAATAATATACAATATACAATAAAGTTTATCAGGGCATAGAACCATGAAATATAGTATCTCAAATTTAGTTTATACATACATTTTCAAGTTTATATATAAACTAAAGTAATCTGTTATTTGCTACAGTACTCCTTCCCATAGTTTAGGAAGGATTCAAAACATTTTGATTACATAGTCCTATATGAATATGTAAAGACTTAATTTTGTGCCACTTTTAATACTATGGTTTTATAGCATATTTAAATATGCGTGCTCTTATCAAGAAACCATTGTTGCTAGGCTTCCAAGTATATCTATTAACAAATATGCCTGCAAATGGAAAAAAAGGATTTTAATCAAAACCTCTAGCTATACTTTTTTAAGTTTCAAATCATGATTGTAATACCATGAATATGTTCAAGCCTATTAGCAAAACAATATGTATTTAAATTGCTAGACTTTTCTACCATATCTCATATTCTTAAAAAGAGTAAATATTTAGAGGCAAAATGTCTATATTTTCCAATACACTGTTTGTAATAATCAGCAATTTTTAAATTGGCAAACAAAAAGAGTATTCCTTGTTCCCAAGAGATGAGTAATTATTAGAATAATTTTCATTATGCTTAACTCAGTACTTGCTGTCATATCTTGAACTCATTTTGGAGAAAAATAAGCATAAATCATACCATTCTCATAATATTAAAAATTAGTCTTTGAAAAAAGATAAAGCATAAATCATAATACTCTTTTAATAATAAAGGAGGAGGGGCAACCAGAATTAGCTAGTTCAGTTTCTTTAACTGAATAGTTTTTTAATAATGAATTTAAAAACCCTAAGGGGAAAAATCCAATTTGCCTAAAATCAGGTTTGAAAAAATTATATTTTAAAAACTTTAATAGAAAGTAATATTACACATGTTAAAATCTTATGAAATTAAAAGGGAGAAAGATTTTGAATGTGGAAATCGTTTTTCTCCTTTGATCATTACCTTAAGTAAATAGGTGAAAGGAGAATTGACTATAGTTTAGAACCCATTAACCGCTACAGTGATTAATCCAGCAGAGTATGCAGACGTATAATTTTCGGCAATTAGTTTTCACCTTTTTATTTTCATATGCCTGGAAGAAAATGCGTCTCACCTTAATGACATAAGATTCTCATTTGAAATACCAGTTGATTAACTTTAAGAGTTATCTGTTTAATAGCTTTTCTACCATGAGACATTTTTAAAATTAAACATTTTCTGGTTAGCATCCTTACTGAGCAAACATAAATTATCATCTCTTTTTATGGAAAAAAGTCTGCCTTCTTTCTAGAGGTGGGGGAAGGGAGTGGGGTTGGTTAAAGTAATTCAAAAATCTGTACCTAGACATCTGGTTTCAGATCCACTCCAAAGACCTGAAGAAAGGCATTCCCGTACCGCAGAGCCCACCAGCATGAATCCCGAATCACAGGTAAAGATGGCTGTGGAGCCATATGAAGTTTGAGTTCCAATCTTATTTCCATTTGGAGGTGTAGGAAGCTCTCCACAGGAAATAACTTAAAAACAAGGGGGGAAAAATGCTTACAGACACAGTCAGTCAGTGTGCATTTGTAACAAAACCATGCTTTGAACATTCTGAATTCTCTGTGATCTGACATATTTACAATTGAAACTGACGTCTGTAAAAAAACATGTTTGAATGAGTGTGAAAATGCAGAGGAAGTGACATAATTTAAAACTGATTTGGATCAAGTTCTCATGAAACCTAAGTGACAGTGACATGTAATGAAGCTATTTTCTTTGGATTTGTGCTTAGCCAAACTGGTCACTCAAGCAGGTTGTTGTAAAAAAAAAAAAAAATCACAAGATGAGAACAAAGATAATTCACTGGTCTGACTTTTGCTGATTTACAATGTGACACTAGGAAATTCTTTTAACTTACCTGGGCCAAAGTTTCCTCTGTATCTAAAACTATGCTAAGACAGTACAGGAATGCCTTACTTTATTGTGTTTTGTGGATATTGTACCTTTACAAATGGAAGGTTTGTGACAATTGTGCACTGAACAATCTTACTGGTATAATTTTTCCAACAATATTTGCTTACTTTGTATCTCTGTGTCACATTTTGGTAATTTTCACAACATTTCAAAGTTTCTGTTATTACTGTATTTGTTATGGTGGTCTGTGATCAGTGATTACGACTCACTGAAAGTTCAGATGATTGTTAACATTTTGAGCAATAATTTTTTTAAATAGTTTATTGTCAAATTGCTTTCCATATAACACCCAGTGCTCTTCCCCACAAGTGCCCTCCTCCAACACCACCACCTCTTTTCCCCCCTCCCCCTTCCCCTTCAACCCTCAGTTCCTTTTCAGTATTCAATAG